>NC_056710.1:3655385-3955385 GCF_018831695.1 Puntigrus tetrazona | reverse complement strand
CAAAATGACACTGCAGTGATGCAAATTAGATTAATTATTGAATAAAGTTATTTTTATTCATATTCTCATCACTTCATAAAGTTAAAGTTGAACCACTGATGGCAGATGGTCCAAAATATAAACTAAACTGTATTAAACTGTTCAGAAGAAGAATGATGCTTTTACAGGTGTGGAACAACATGTGGGTAAGTGAATAATGCAATTTTTTTTTTTTGGGGGGTGGAGTAACCCTTTAAGGTCTAGAAGGAATCCTTTAATTACCGTTAATATTAATATTATATCTGAAATTACAAGAGGCAAGTAAAAAGGTTTTGTTAGTGTACCCAAAGCATTTTTGCGAATGCCATAAAAAGCTCATACTTTGCAAGGGCTCTTCCTGGAGGGTCTGCCAGGCTGTGCCAGTGGGCAGGGTCAGTGAGGAGACGTGGCAGAATGTGACCTAGCAGGGTGAGGGTGATCTGTTGCGTGTCCAGGCAGAAGATACTGTACAGCAACTCAACCACCCGAGAAGCCCACTCCTTACGGGTCTCCTTCAGTAGCTCCTACAACACAAACACACAGTCAAGTCTGTAAAATGTGGTGGCACAAATCTGTAGTGGCACAAACAAACTGTAGTGACACATTTACCTTCACCAGGTTGTTAGTAAACCAGAACACCCCTCCCATATGTAGCAGGTTTTCAAAGAGATGGAATGCGTGAGAGTCCACCCAGCCCTTCTCCAGAACCTCCCTAAATTGAGCCTGAAGAGCCTGGCGGATGGGCTGGCGGGCCGGTAGAAGGTTCCGGTAGGGAATAGGCTCCTGACCCTCAACTGCTGGCAGCAGGGAGAGTCCTGTCTGCTGAAATACATCAGCACACATGTGCTCCAAGATAGAGCTCATGATTACCACACTGGATACAGTGTGAGATAGAGAGAGAGAGAGAGATACCAGTGTTTGAAAGATATTCAGGGACCAAGATCTGAGTTTAATTCCAACTCCAATCAATCACAACAACTAGCAATTCCCAACTCATGATGTGGTAACGTGGCCTGGTGTGTGCAGAGATTCCTTACCGCTCATGGTAAAACTGTAAAGTGTTTTCTCCTGACATAGGAGTCATGAGCTGACGAATCATAGTCTGAGGTTTTTCTCTCTCATCCAAACCCAGCATCCGAACGTGCGCCACCAGCCATGCCACCGCACAGATGGCCATACTGCACACCTTCCCTTTGATGTTATCGGTGATCTTCTACACTTGCAGAGAAAGAGACTTCTTTATATACAGCAAAAAAAAATAATCAACTACAATCTTTTTGAATTGTAATGTGATTCTGACAATGCCTTGTTGCTTTAAGAAACACTGTGTCTGCTTAGGACACAACTGGACACCATGAATCTCCTTACCTGAACAGCCTCCACTGATAAAACTCCATTCTCCCAGGCATTCAGAACCTCCAGTATAGCTGCTGGTGTACTGAGACATATTTCATGCCATTTCATCTGACTGAAGAGAGAGCAGATCTTAAAGGAATAGCTGACCCCTAAAATGTTCACATTTTGCCATCATGTACGTACTGTTATGTCGTTCCAAACCTGTGTAAGTTTCTTCCCTGTGTTGAACACAAGAGAAGATATTTTGAAGAACCAAATAGCTGTTGGTCCCCACTGACTTTCACAGAAATTAAACATTCTTCTAAATATCTTTATGTTCAACATAAGAAAGAAACCCATACATGTTTGGAAAGTCAGTAAACCCGCCCACTGCTAGTTTAATCAAATGCTTTTTGGAATCCCGACTTGTCAGTTGGTGGAAAAGAGCATGCATTTTATTTCAGTTATGGATACTGGCGAACGAAAAGGGTAAGATTGGAAATCTGGCAACCTGCATGTGCATCAAGTCTGAGTAGGAGAGGCCGGGTGAAGAAAACCGTCTCTAATATTTTAATTTGGTCTGCAATACCGAGTTAATATCCTACATATAGCACCTTTAAAACATTCTTCTTAAGATGGCCCTGTACCTGGTCTGAATGTCTGCCAAAAAAGGACATTTTATTCAAGAAAACATTCTATATTAAGCACAATGTTGTGGTATTTAGGTAGTTATGTTTAAATGGAATCATTTTAAGACCACATATGTTTTTTTATACATACATTAAAAAAAAGTAAGTTTAAAGTGTGTTACAAACACAAATATTAGTAAAGAGTTCATTAACTTGTTACTCTAATAAAAATACTAGAATGTTAATTTAACCTCAAAACTTTATTTGGTGCAATTAAATACAGAAATATTTGGTGGCCTTAATTTAAATTAATAAATTAATGATGTGGTACAATGCACTTATTGAGTACATGCATGTTTTTACATTTTATTTATAAAAATACCTATATGTAATTACACCTGTAATTAATTTCTGTAATTACATTTACAATTACACTGTTGACCCTTACACTTTAACCAATCCTTAAAAACCAACCCATACCACCAAATCCCACCTCAATAGCAGCAGAAGTGTTTTGCAATACATTATGAACACAATAACTACATTGTACCTATTTTTTGATGCAAGTACATAGTAGTTAAGGCCACCTAATATAAAATGTGACCAAATTATTAATGCTTTTAATGCACCCATGCCATCTTACATTAGCATACATGAATGCATTCAGTTGCTGATGTACTGTATGGATGTATATTTTTGAGTGATGACGTAAAAAACGTATTCATAAACAATTCATAAACCGATTCACAGAAATTAACTGAACTGAGTCTAACATTACTATTAAAGTGGGTGCTATACTCAATAAATCAATGTTGTCATGAAGATGTTAATGTAACAGGTGATTGGCAGATGCAGCTGATAAGAAGCAGCACTTACACAAGCTTCATCTCAGAAGAAGAATTAAGCAGGGCCACCAGACTCTCCACCTTCCCAGACTCAGGTCTGAAGCAAGGGTGATCTGGATTCAGGGTCTTCCCTTCCTCCGGCATGCATGTCTGCAACCACGTCTCAAAGAAGGGTGTCTCGCTTGATGGGCTGGGATCCGAAAGAATCACCTGGACAGGTTGGGTGAATGATGTAATCAATGACTCAGATATAGTAAAATGTATGCCATTGCAGGATGTTATTATGAATTACATTAAAGAACATCCATCTGCATTTCAGCTCAAACACTTGCTTTGTACAATAAATGTGTGTGCGTGGAAACTGACCTCTGATCCATAGGTCTGCACAACATGACACAGCATAAGGAAGGAAATGTCAAACAGCAGAGCTCGTACTGACGCAGACTTCGCTAAAAAAGTATATTCACAGATGTTACGACTGAAATTGCTCAGTGTGTAAATAAATCCTCATTCTCACACAGTAAAGCAAAAAAAGTTCACACTACAGCATTTCTACAGAATTAAAATGTGTTCATCAGTTATGGTCATAACAAATCTCAGTGCATGAAAACAAGAGTGCATCTGATATTTCTATTATCATTAAAAAAAAAACAAACACACACACACACACACACACACACACACACAAAACAAATAACAATTAGAAGGGTCCCATAATTCAATCTTGGCTAATCTTAACATATTAGCCTAACACCCATTTAAATAGGTATTTATTAACAGGCTGCATGTCATCACAGCAAATTAAAAACACATGACTTACATCCTTCTCCACTGATGTGTTTTGGAAACTCGTTCAGTCTGGAAGAAAACAGCAGATAGAGATATACATGTCCTAAACACTCCGTCCATGTATCTATTTGGGTTAAGTATATAAGCTGATGCAATGTATCCCTTTTTATTAAGAATTTCTTACTTGATGAATTTGCGAGCAAAAGACTTGAGCTTTCCAGTCGCTGCGGCAGCAGCCAGTAGCAAATCAAGACTCTTTCCTGAGAGCATGTGACCCAAAACTCCCAGCAGTCCCTCTGGAGACTTAGAATGATCCGCATCCACTGTCTAGAAAGCCAGAAAGAAAGAAAACGTGTGACTCTAAATGGTAACACTTTACAATAAGGTTCGATCTGATAACATTAGTTTATTATATCACTTAACATTAACTAACAACGAAACTATACTTGCTTTACTTTGTCATACGATATAAACATGAGGCAAAATCACATACAGGGCATTTCTGCCACAATATCTTGAATTTTAGGGGCATAAAACTGCATTGTTTAGACTACATCGCACATTAAGTTGTTCAATACCAATTAACTGTATAAAAAGTAAAATTAAATATACAAACCTGGGGTAGGGCAGGTGTGTTAAATGCATTAATCATTCGCTATAATATTCTTTTATCATAACTAATAAATAGTAACCCTAAAATAATATAAAATCAGATGAGAACCTTGAGGATATTGGTGACAGTTGGTTCAGCTCTCAGTATGAGACCTGGGTTGGGCTGAATATTGGCGTTTTCTGCTGTCTTCAGTCTGGGTGCATGCTCTCTGTCCTCACTCCTGAAGAAAAAATAAAATGTATTGAATAGACAGGCATGTTTATAAAACATGTTTACAAAAAAGTATGAATAAAACATTCTCCCCATACCTTTTTGCAGTAAGATTGGCGGTGTTTGCCTCAGAAAGCAGGCCTAGTTTATTACACTCCTGCAGTAACAGACTCAAGCAGTCACAGCTACACAAACAAACAACAACAGCATTATAACATGCGTTACTGATAGTTTGAGTGCTCTGTCAGTGAATAAATGGCTTTAAATTTTAATTAAAAAAAAAATTCTAGCTTCCTGTGGTTTAGCACATAGCCAGTCATGATTAATACAGGTGGTGTTGACATACTTGCATCTCTGGTCGGCTTTATCCAGTAGTGGGGTGAGATTCAGAAGATATTCAAACGCCACATTCACATCCTCCATAAAATCCTGAAAACCAAACAAAGATAGGCTAGTTAGATGGAGTAATTAACATTTTGGACGATGTGGAATAACATTATGATGGCAGTCATATGAGGTGTCAGGTGTCATGAGCGACACAAATTGGAAATGGAACCAAAATAGTTCAAAACCCTGGTGAGGTGCGGGTGAGGCAAACAGTCAAATAATGGTACCTGTGTCTTTTCTCCTTGTGGGTACTTCTTCAGCCTTAGCAAAACCTGAGGAATCTGAAAACACAGAGCAAAAAATAAATAAATAAATCACAAAAAGAAAATTCTGAGAAAATTTGTCATTTTCCGAACTCGTGTTTTTCCCAAAAACACAAAAGGAGAAGCTGATGCTGCTTTTTCCACACAATGACAACAAATGCAGACAGATGTTGCCAAGCTTTAAAGAGGACAAAAAGCACCAAAAATAACTTATTAGTAGCCTACAAAATGTGGTCGGTCACACAGTAGTCTTATTTAAGAACAAAGAATCATTTTGTATAAGAAAAGAGGTGATTTTATCTGATTCTCTTGGCAAAGACTCACTGACAACTCCATCAAAACAATTTGAAGGCTGTTTTTTTTCCAACCATAAAAAGTGTGAACACAGTTTTTGTCATGACTGACTTCAGTATGAGTACAGTACAAAGCATTCATTTTAACATATTTTGTATTTGGAAAGTTCTTTTTAAATAGTCTGTCTCAAGGTGGAACTTTATCTTTCCTGTTCTCTCAATAGAGTAAATGCGTCCTGTGCAAGGGCGCTCTCATGATATGTGATATCTGTTTTTTTAAGAACATTAAAATTTTGTTTCTAATTTTCTAACCTTTACAACAATCTTTAAAAAAAAAGAGCATTCCTAAAAATTTGTTTTGTAAATACAAACTATTCCTAACTAAAATTTTTAGAATGTTGTTTTTAAGAGACATGAATGCTAGTTAAAAAAAAAGAAAAGTTTTCTTTTACCATAGCCAAAATTACAATCCAAAGTTCAAAAGTGATTGGTGACTCAAACGCACCTTCAGAAAGGTGAAAGCTGTCCATTTCAGTTCCTCGTTCCCCTCTGGAGATTCAATGAGCCCAGTGAAACAGGCCTTCCATATCTCAAGCACAAACAGTGGAGCTGGGATACGCTATAAAGGGGGAAAAACACATTATCAAAACCACACAGACGTAACTTCATCCAAAGAACAAACAATTGTGTCTCAAGTCACCTGCATCCTCTTTATCATCATGAGCTGCTCTACTAAGGGCTGTGTCTCTCCAGTGAGGTTCATGGTTCCCTCCAGCATGATGAAGGCATGGACTGAAGGAAACGAGGTGTGGACCGGTGGATCGCTCTGAAGACACAACATCTGAGGAATGCTATGAAAACACAAAAAATGTATCAAACACGTCATTATTTACATTATTTAGTTCTTCGTTTAGTTCTTTGTGTGCACAGTTTAATAAAATGTTACAATGATACTAGACTCATCAAGAGCATATCAGTGGATAGCAGTGATTTTATTGGATAACATGTTTAAAAGCTTTTAAGTTAAGTACACACCTAATATAACATATGATCTAATGTAAAGTGGGACCATGCTTTCTAGTAAATCACAAGCATTGTGAAACTAGCCAAATTACATAATGGCGTTGACTGCATTGAATGTAATTTTAGAATCGCCAGCAACATCTTTGCAAACGCACTGTGAGTTATCGATTTTTTGATCAGGTTTGAGTGTTCTTTCTGGATTCTCACCTTTTGACCAATGAAACACACTCTTCGAGATTTTCCTTTAGCGTCTGATTGGTCACAGCATTGAGATTTTCTGACAACTTCAACAAAGCTTGCTCTACATTGGTCCAGGATGCTTATGAGACAAGAAAGACATGGAAGTTTAATTGGCATATAACTTATTAATTAATTTATTATTATAATGATATAACGATATATAATGATATGTGTGTGTACAGGCGTGTACTGTGTGTCAGTGCAAAAAGATTGACTTATTGGTAATTTGATTCTCTGAAAGACGGCATTTAAAAGAAATGATTTGTGAACATTAGTCAGACTCCTCAACTGTTATTTAGAGTCACACTGAATTAATAAGCAGTTTCTTCGGAATGAAATACTAGATGACTACTTACTTAACCCTGTGATGTGGACACGATTTCTATTTTTTTTTTTAAATAGTAAGTGAAAAACAGCAGACGTTATGCAATAATCAGCAGTACGCTGTAGTGTCACATGGTCTCAATATGTTGCAATTGACAGAGTAGGAAAAAAAACGGATGACAAAATAAAACAAAAATAGCGTCATATCGTGAAATATAAGATTAAGCAGTAAATTACTAATACTAATCTACACTGTCCAACAGAGACAGCAGTCAAATGTTAAAGTTTTACAGTAAAGGAAATTAAAGGTATTTCTCTGCATCTGTAACTATCTATACACTTGTCTTCACTGAGTATTTATGAACAAGATGATCTAAAAGAAAAATTGCATGTCATGTGATCACCAACATCAGAGAACTGTAAACATGCTATTATTTTTTTATTTATTTACATAGATGCTTCAAGCAAATATTTTGTTCAACTGACAAAAAAAAAATTGTGAATCCCTGCTACAGCTTATACTGTTTGTTTTACAATGTTTTTTAACCTTCAAATAAATGTATGAAACGAATAAGCAGAATTATTAACAACGTTGATTCATTTTAGAATCTTTGTAAATACGTCAAAGGTAGTTATCAAAGATAATCCTCAGTAAATGCACACACCTTGTTCCTCCAGGCGTGCGATGTGCACCAGGGCTCTGTTCTTGGTACTGTGTAACAGATTGGTCATGCGATCCAGGCAGGCTCTCAGACTGTTTTCCAATGCAGGCAGAGCGCCGGACTCCCGCAGTCTCTCACAGTACCACGCACAGCCCTGCAGGAGCCAAACCACGGTACACAGCATGGCACGGCACAGCCCGATACACTCCTCTGCCTTTCCATGGCAGCTACAGGAGAGAAACACAAAAGAGAAAACAGGTTACCTGCGTTCTAGAAAAACTGCATCCCACTGACTCTCGAACGGACGGATGCGCACCTGAGTCGGTTGGAGAACATGTCCATGATCTCGAGCAGTGATTTGATACACAGTTCCCGTGAAAAATCATCAAACTGTAGGTGAATAAATGAAAATACTGTGGGCATTTCATTTCAGCTAAGAAAATCTTTGTTTAAAATGAAAAATAAATGAAAAAAAAACACTAACCTTGCTGATTGCGGTCAGCACGCTGGAATATGACACCATCTACAGGCGGGAAAGAGGATATCATATCATCAATATAATGTCAAGTTGTGCAGGACCTATAGTGTACATACACTGACACCTAGTGGTGTTGTGGCACACAAGATTACAATTCCTGGCAGTGTTGTACAAAATTGCTATTCATTAAAGTATTTATTATTTGAGTAAATGAGAAGCTATGATAAGTCAAGCAAGTGGTATTGGTAAGAAGAAGAAGAAGAAGAAGAAGAAGAAGAAGAAATAGGCTACTGATATGACTTGTTTTCACCTGTGAGCTGATGGCATACTTCAGGTAGGACAAGATTAGAGGGTTAGGTGATGGGCCAATCATAGCCTGCTCCAGAAGAGCTTCTGTATCAGGAGAAACAGTAAATACACCTTAAGAACTACAGCACATGGCAGGTTGCATGTATCACAGAGTGTTATCTAACACAGCGACTAAGAAATCTGTTCTGACAGGGTTTTGGGCAGCAAAGAAAAATAATAAAAATGTGCAAATCGATTTAAGAAATTTCCCATTAGATTTGAAATAATTTATGATGTAATAATTTTCTATATTTTTCAGCACCTGGTAGTTATTGGGTATATAAAAAATTGTTTCATGATCACGGATGTTGCGTTTATTTGATTAAGCATAGAGTGAAAACAGTATTATTGTGAAATATTATTGCAATTTAAAATAACTGTTTTAGGTTTTGCCCACCTGTCAGTAAGCTTGTTCTACTCATTTAATAAAGAAAAAAAATTTAATATGCTTCTTTATTCTTTTATACGTTTTAATATGTACAAGTCAGAATAAGCATGCTGTTTGAATTTACACAATGACAGTATTTTGTGTCGCACTGAATGACAATATAACATTATTTCAACCACAACTTTACATTTTAAATCTCCAAAAACCTATTTTAAACATTAAAGGTAGACACTTTCTTTTAATGCAGATGTCTTTGACCCACATACACATATGTGTATATGTATAATTTTAGAACTGGAGTGATAAATCAGCTTTGCTACCACGGAAGTGAACTACATTTTAAAAACAGAAACAATCATTTTAATTTGTTGGTAGTATTTCACACTATACGTTTCACTAAACTGTACGTTTAATTAAGTAAAATACTCCACAGCTTATGACATTGTTATGTGCATGTATTCACAAAATAAATTGCTCTCAAATGGCTAAAATTGGGTTGCTTATAACATGATACAGTTATTTCTCTACTAAATATTAGGTGAGACATTTCGATATTACCTGCGAGATTGAGGTAGTCCCATGTGGCTCCTTTAGGACAGTTCTTCTTGATGTTAATGGCCCATTGATAATCACTCCAGCGCTCCTTCCACGCCTGGAGGATAGCCTGCTTCAAATTCACCACCTTCATTCTGTCTGTTTTTTAAACTGTGAATCAAAAGATTAATTAATCACCAACAAAATCATTTTAAAGTCACATCCCAGTGTATGCCAGGAGAACGTCAGATATCAGCTCATGATATTCGTAATCTCTTATCTTATTTAAAAAACACACATATTTGTATTATACTGTATATAGATGACGTGTAAAATGCGAATTAATTATTTATTATTTTTTAACTCCTGCTTACCACAAAACAGTCCAGTTTGTGCAGTAAATGAATCAGGTTTTTGTTCATTTACAATTCCCTACATCTCAACGCCGCCATGTTGGTCTGTAAGAACACGTCTTCCGATTGGGTGAGAGCGTCAGTACAAATCAATCCGATTGGGTGGTCTGATGTAGCGTCTCTTGATTGGACGGGAGATTGTGTTGCACTTTTGATTTAGAAGAAATGCTCGAAGTATAAATGTAGAAGTTTTCATTAATCATCAAATATGTAATATCACAACTTACTTTCCTATGTCCTGACACGACATCATTACGATACCACGGTTTTCTTTGATGTAAAAACATATGATACGTGTATTTGGTGATTACGATTCAGGGTAAAAAAAAAAAAAAATCAGTATACTCCACACTCTTAAAAAAAGGTTTTCAAGCGCAGTGCTATTTTGTAAATACAATTATGTCATTTTAATGCTTCCCACCGATAAATATTTTTTTTTAAATGATAAACAATGATCTTTATCAATAAAAACTCAAAATTAGTTGCATTAAGTGCATTCCCACATGAAAAAATACTATAGTCATTTAAAGTAAATACTGTAGCGTTTTTGAAGCGTTTTTTTTTTTTTTTTTTTTTTTTTATTTAGAAAATGCCTCACTCTGGAGCTAGTTAAAGGCCTTGTTGGTACTGTATCCTAAGAACTTGTCCAAGAATTTACCCCAGAGATAACCAGTCTCACTTTCTGATTAAGGTAAATGTACTTCTTTGTAACTAACATTAGACAGTTATGACCAGTCCAAAACTTTAAGACTAAGCAAATGCAACTGGTCCCAGTTCGCTTTATGAACCAGTTCAACTGAATCGGCTGAATCAGAAGATCTTGATGTCTAAAGCAAAATGTCTCAGTGGGTGAGGAGGAGGTACGATAGATCATTAATTGACAAATTATATTTTTTACAATACACTGGTCATGTCAATATTTCTGATTCATTCTAGATCAACCATTCGTGCTACAGTATGTCAGCTTGTAGATTCAGAAGCAGGTTCCCAAGACATCGATTTTTTTTCCTACAGTCCCACAACACTCCACACATGCCATCCCAGAACACTTAAATAATCTGTAATGACAAGTCGCATATGAATATTCACATATTCTGATGAATATGACTTCTTGTAGTTTGTCATTTATATTGTTAAGTGTAAGTGCTAAGCCTGGTTTTGAAGAGGTTCACTTAATGGTCAAGATGTTATCCATAATCCAGATGATTCAAACATATCATATCAACTCAATATTTAAAAGTCAAAATTGTTGTTTTGTGAATGTTTTCAGGACAAATATGCTGATGAGATCTCATTAATGTACAATAAATTACATAAATTACAAAAAAATGAAACAACAATGTCACACTTTACCTTCAGACACCTAGTACACGTTCCTGAATCAGCATTTGAATAAAATAAATAGATGAACAAAGTTTGCAAGTTTTCTTTATTACTATATCCATCAATAATACATTGTGAAAGCCCACGCAACGTTTGACATTAATAATGGCACCTGCAGCGTATTGTATTCAGTCTTTCAGAATCGCCATCAAGTGGTCAGTAATTTTTGTCCATCTTCACTGTGTCCATTTTTCCCGCTGTCCCGTTTTCCGTGAACTCCGTTCTGTCTCTCTGTCCTATCTTTACCAGCAGCGGAAAGCATTTTCTTTTTAAAACTGAAATCTGTGCCACGGCTGCTGTCACAGTCATTCTAAAATAAATGAATGAATAAATAGACACAGAATGGTTTAGACCAATAGTTTTTTTTACACAAGGCTCAAAATATATTTGTTGGTGTAGCTGCAATGTTCGAAGAATGACCGCTATGGCAAACCTTTAATTTAGCATATTGAAACAACACAGCAATTGATTCACTGGGCACAAACTCATCTTTAATATGATTAAGCTTGTGTGAATCTGTTTCACTTCAAAATAATAAGATTGTCCTTCTGAACGATGCTGTGTAGCAGTGTGTCAGCGTCATTGATCTCCAAATGTTCCTCTTTGCATTTGAGAGGATTGAACCAGCACTACATGAAAAATCTATATTAATGTTCTACCTGTATATTAGATGTTCTTGCAAGCAGTTATGCAACCTTTCTGGCCCTTTTTTGGATTAGCATTAAATAGCTGAACTTATATTTATCCAGCAATATGTATCCATATTTAACACATTTAAATATTTTAAAATGTAATTTATTCCTATGATTGCAAAGTAAAAATTTCAGCTTAATTATTCCAGTTTTCAGTGTCACATGATCCTTTGGAAATCATTCTTATATGCTGATTTATGGATCATATAATATTAATCATTATTAATTTACAGTTAGTTACAATGTTGAAAGCTGTTTTTGTCTTTTTTGTGGAAATGATGATACATTTTTTGATCATGATGATACATGATACAAGTTTCTTTGATAAACAAAAAACATAATTTATTTGAAAAAGAAATCATTTGTAACATTATGAATGCCTTTACCGTCACTTTGTCCAAATGTGTACTTGCTGAATAAAGTAATTAATAATTCTATAATTGTTGAATCATCTACTGAACCCAAACTTTTAAATGGTATCCCAGGTTTTAATATATAAATAAATAAATGCATTATATATATATATATATATATATATATATATATATATATATATATATATATATATATATATATATATATATAAGAAAGCACAAATTGTTTTCATCATCGATAATAACAAAAAATTACAAAAACATTAATCACATCATTTGCATAATATATGTGTTTTGTGTATATGTATTATGTATATATAAAAACACACACATACAGTGTATATTTACATGCATTTCAATATTTATATTCATATCATTTATATTTTATATAAATATGTTTAATATATAAACATAACCTTACTTATATGTACTTATATATACATAGAAATATACACAGTACACGTACATATATGTAAACAAAACCTTAATCACAATAACTCTTTTGACAGCACTACTAAAAATGTTTCTTGAGCATCAAATCAGCATACTGTAATGATTTCTGAAGAATCATGTCATTCTGGATACTGGAGTAATGGCTGCTTTTTAACATTTGAATGAGTAATTTGTACAATAGAGATTAGGTTCTGTTTTCTCACCCCATCTGAATGCTCGGGAAGGGTCTGATAAGGTTGTGATGACTCAGTTTTGCAGGGTCTGCAGTCTTCCAGTAAACCCACTGAAGAATCAAAATCCTCTTCAGTACTGGAGCCCTTGAAGAAAGAGGAATGAGTGTTACAGTGCCGTAATACTCCATAATCGCCTGCTTAAAATAAATTATTCATCTCTGTCAAAGAGGCTGTTAATGTACATAATGTATCAAAATTGCGGTGTGTTATTTCACTCATTGTACCTATTTTTTACCCTGAGGTCTACCAGTGATAATATATTTTTTCATTAACGTCTCTCTGACCTGTGCATTTAATTATTTTGCAGCTGCCCCTTTAAAACTTTCTACGTAAACACCAAATTTTTGAGAAATGAGAAATACTGTATACACAGAGGCTGTGGGATTGTAATCAAACCAATATTGTAACTGCTCAAACCCTCATTCTTTCAAACGTGCTGCTTAAACTATTTATATTAATATAATAAACTTTTGGATCCATCAACCTAAATCAGTTTGTTTTGAATTTTAATTTATGCTTCATTCTAATTTCCTTTGCCTCATGTATGCTAATGGTAAAAACAAGTTTACTAGTTTATATGCAAGCTATTTTTAAACGTAAATACTAAAAGAAAAAAACACATGCAATGCCATTTATTTATCATCTGACATGTGCAACACAGACCGAAGCATGCAGAGGGGCACTGCAGATGGGTTGTAGAAGACTTGCTAAAAACGAATCAAAGTATGTTTATTTACATTGTTCTCTCTTCAGTGTAAAGGCCAATAAATGCCTAAAAGATTGAAGATTGTTGGGTAAAAGAAAAGCATATTAATGTAGTTCACTCAGTTTGTTATTTCAACCGTTACTCCTGACCAGACAAGTCTGTAAATATTTAATTTATTTGAGAGTTACATTTCAACTAAATGTAATGGTGCAATGGGAAAATTATTTAGTAGCGTGTACATTTTTACGTCAAAATAGGCTAAGTTGTAATTTATGTACAGCTGGTGCAACCGGCTCCAGGTTTTTACTCACTAGTTTTACAGCATCACTGCGAGCATCAATTCTATTTTCATTTGTACTTGAAAGCTTAATGGTGGTAAGTTCTGACAATTGTATTTAGGTTTCTAACTTGATAAAAGTTGTGTTCATTGTGAATGTTTTCATAAAAAGTCAACTTTTGTTGGTCAAAGAACTATGTTTTTACTCTCGGGTTGGCCCGTATGAATCATCATCACTGCAGCACTTTCTTGTTCCTCATGCAACAAGAACAGAATCTGTTAGTTGAGGTTAGGTTACCTGGGTGAAAGGTCTGGAGGGGGACTGGACGTTCTTGGGGGAGCCAGAACCTCTTAATCTTTCGCTAAACCAGGAGAAAGGCACAAACGGTGGACCAGAGGAACGTGAGGACCGGTTCTCTGCTCTCTCCGAATCCCTGGACGCAAACACACAATATCTGTACAGGCATGCAAGGAATCGTTGTTGTCCGGTTTCCGGCACTAGCTGAATAAATGCAGGACAGACGCACACACATACCGATTTCCTGCTGATAGTCTGTTGGATCTGTCTTTCCTGACCTTTCCATATGTGCGACGTAAAGTGACCCTGCCCACAGAAAAACAAGCAGATAACCTTTAAAGCACAACCCTGGCCGCTACTACAGCATCTGTGTGGACAGTGTTTGCGTTGTCAAAAAGTACCCTAGTGAAAAATAAATATGATATATATAATTATAATTACTAAAATGGATTTGAAATGCATTTATGTCATGCTATGTATACTATAAATACATTTACATGTTATGTACTGTGCAATTGTACTTTTAGTATACTGCACTGGTATACTTAAAGTATGCTTAATTGGTACTTATTTTGTACTTAATGCAATTAATTGTACAGAAGTAGTGCTGCTGAGGTCCAACTAAAGAAACGGTGAAATATATTGTGCTAAAGTAGAACTATTACAAATATTTTTTCAGGTTCAATTTGAATATCTTGCATTTAAAGACCAATATTATTCAAAGATTAAACAATCTTTATCAATAGTGACATTAAAACACATTTTAGACTTAATATTTAAGAAATATGCATTGTGCACAAGTAGTACTCCAAATGCAGTTTAATTATGATTTTTATATAAAAGTAAGTCCGAAGTGATAAGTCAGTAAATATGCTAATAGATTTGAACTATACTTAGTGTGAAATAAATCTATTTTTAATAAATTACTTTTTTTTTTTTTTTACCAGGGTATACCTACAAAATGCTTTCAAATGTTCAAACATTTTTAAAGACATAGTTAGTAAACTCGAGGCACAACAAAGTCTGTAGTTAAAGACAGGATAAATCCAATCTTCATCTAAAACTATTATTTGCAGCTTTTTGTTGCTTGAAACTTGTAGGATACTAACCCTAGATCAAGAAAACGTCTCCTGGTTTTCTTGTCCAGCAGCACCGTTGGACTATCAGGTTCATCAGGGCCTGTGTCATGACTGTCGTCTGAAAACAGATCAACAAAATGAGCATCAGAATCTGGACCAGGTGTTTGAAACATCTAATATAGATCAGAATAATACAGATGTATTCTGTAAAAGGAAAAACATTTCATGCAACGAAAAAAAACATTCTTTAATTTAATTAGTTCACATAATCCAGTCTTGGTTTTGATCTGTATCAAACCTTTAGTGTGTGTTGTTTATTTTTTAGTTCTGATCTAAAAAATCTGGATTATGTTGATATCAGTAGATGGGTGGATTTGTGGTGGATTTCAGAAACAAAATGTCAAATTTTATAGCTCCTACATTGTGATATGTAGTCCCATTTAGGGCACTGGTAATCTAGATTCAATGATCTGTACATTTTGTATCTGAATGATGGTGATCACAGTTCAAACCTTCGCTTTGTGAGTATTCTCCATAATGTAGAAGGGGCTGGCTGCCCTCACGTGACTTGAGGTGGTCCGCCTGGCAAAGGTGGGCTGGGGAAGATGTCTCTGAATGGACACAGGGTCTGGAGGGAGACTTAGATGGGGTGAGAGGCAAAGCCTCTTGAGAAGAGGTGTTCAGGAGGTGCCTGTAGCTTCGTCTTTCATCTTGTGCCTCCCTTTCTCCAACCACAGTGTAGGGGTCAAAGGTGAATGTTCGGTCTCTCCGTGAGGAAGGGGAGGAAAGGAGCAGGTCAGAGGAGGGAGAAGAGCAGCGAAAGGAAGGATGGACTGGAGAAGAGGAGGTTTGCACAGAGCCACCAAAACTCTAGAGCGCAGGCACAAAGACAGTGACATATCATGTCCTATGAGCCTAAAATGTGTGCTTTTAGGGTCAACTGAACCTAAAATTAACTAACTAAATAAGCAAGTAAGTAAATAAAAAAAAAAAACTTAAAAAACTTAAAATAAATATTAATGAAATAAATACAATGGATGTATATGCTGTTATTTTTTCTTCTGTGGAACACAAACTATTTAAAATAAATAAATAAGCCAGATCTTTTCAATTATTTTTTTTAATTGAAAATTACCACCAGAAAGCACCATGAATAATTCAAATAAAGAGCTTTAGCAGAAGGGAAGGTTTTTAGTGAATAATAAAAACGTTTTAAACTTTTATTAAGCAAGGAGGCATTAAATAGATAAAAAGTGTAATTTTTTTTTCTACTCATCAAAAATTCCTTAGAAAGGTATCATGGTTTCCTACTACTTTTAAAGGGGTCATATGATGTAGCATAACAAGGTGTTCTCTGATTGGCCAGCTATCCAGTGCATCGTGATTGGCCAAATACCTCAAGCGTTTGACGGAAATGTTACGCCCCTTATCATAGCGTGATGCCACGTTCTGGCACTATGACACCAAAGCAATAACACACACTACAAACAAGGCAATTGTTGCCTTCAGTGGAGATATAATTACTGATTATCATGATTTAGTACTGTCTTTGTACGTGTCGCATTGCATCATGTCTCGTAAACATAACACCATTTCTGCATTGACGATTGATGAAATGACAAGCGACAACAGCTTGCTGCTCAAAACTCGCGTTTAAATAGTAAATAGCAGGTTCTTTTAAATAAGTTACGTTTAAGTTTTCTGATTAAAGGTTGTGAGTCAGAAGCGCCAGGTTGTCCATATAGTCTTTGTATACAATCAGCTTAAGATGCTCCCAGGTTCAGGAAATAGTCCTCCGTAAATGAGCTGAACACACTCTAATATTTGTGTTCTTAAACAGTGTTGTAAATACAGCTTAACTACTGATTTCTATTTGTGTACTCTTGTGTACTTTTGGTAACATAAAGTAGTTTCATTTTTACAATGAAACACTGCATCTAAAGCAAACTGCAGCAAAACTACAGTTAGAATAATAGTTCTGTCTTCTTTTTTGTGTACACATTTGGGTGGTGTTATAAAATAAACCCACTCTGTGACTTAGAAAAGTGGGGGCGTGTTTAAACGAGCTGTTTTAGGGGAGTTTGGATAAGTCGTAACATTTTTATGAAGAACATCTCTTTGTTTTTGAGAATTTTGTCTTTGCAACTTTTGGAATCATCTCTATGCACTAACATCTTGTGACACTCCAAAGAGTAAGGAAAACTTTAAATCGCATATTTCCCTTTTAACATAATGATAAGAAATGTTTCTTGAGCACCATATCAATGGCTCAGAATGTGACTCTGAAGACTGGAGTAATAGCTGATCAGAATTTAAGTTTTGCCAGGAATAAGTAAAAAAAAATGTTTTAAACAGTTATGTTTAAATTGTAATATCCTATAATTGTGTGTATTTTTGAGCAAAGAAATGCTTTATATCTAATAGCTTATCATGTGTATCTCAATTATTTTCTCACCTATAGGACATTAACTGAATCATGACTGTCAGGAAAATAAAATGTATGGTGATCATGAGCTTGGAATGACAAGAGGGTAAGTAAATAATATGACACATGACAAAATTATCATTTTTAGGTGAACTACAAGCCTGATCTCACTGCAATTTGTACATATTTTACGATGTGGCTAATTCGTACAAATTTGTATGACCTTTCTCATGCGATTTCATATGAGTTTTGCCAAATCGTATGTATTTTATGAGTTGCCAATTTGTATGAATTTGTACGAATGACCTACATCTAACCCTGCCTCTAAACCTTCCCGTAACTGGGTTTTTAGACAAATCATACAAAATCGTACGAGTGAGGATATACGAATAAGCACGAATTAGCCACCTCGTGAAAAACATATGAATTGGTCATGAGACTGCGTTGGAATTCATAACATACACATGCATGAAATCTATAACATACACAAACCATTCTATCAATGCTGTCATCTCCATCTATCGAGCTCACGCTGTCTCTCAGACGGGTTCGGGAGGGCCGATGTCTCCTGGTTTTGATTGACAGTTGTGCTTTGGCTTTCTGTAGACTGCTGTCAAGCCGTTCGGTCTCTGGAACCGCCTCCGTCAGATCTAATGTGGCATAAAACACACAGATGTATGTTTACTCCCTGAGCTCATTTGAAATTGAGCATTTGGAGACAAAAGCCCAAGACAAACACCACGAATATGATGAAAATCCTGATAAAAGAGTACTGGACTGCTCTCAACACACACTCATGCACACATTAGTGTTCTCGTAACAATCCATAAAATGCAGTGACACCGTAAAGCAGGCCTGAAGCTCTATTAAGCTGTCAACAGCCTAGATTACTTATATAAATGATGGGGGGCCATTCCTCATGTACACCCTGGGGGTGTGTGTGTGAGGGGTCAATGAAACAGGAAGTACAAACACAAACACACACTAACAAATACACACTGCCCAGTGCCATTCTCTCACTTTAGAGTCTGGCTCCATCAACGAGAACTTCATGTAAGTATTCATTAGTGCTGTCAAATGATTAGTCGTGGTTAATCGCATCTAAAAAAAAAAATGTTTATATAATATTGTCACGTTCTCCGGACTTTGTTATTGTTTTTGTCGTGTGCCATGTGCTCTGTGTGCCCTGCCCTTTTAGTTTGTGTTAATCGTTTCATCGTCTTCAGCTGTGTCGTGTTAATTAACCTGTGTACTTAAGTCCTGTGTTTTCAGTTCCGTTGGTCCGATCTCGCCTTATTTTCGTGTGGTTTTGTTCTGCCTGGCTGTATTTGTATCGTTTACTTTCATCTCCGAATGTGGATTAAAGCGTTTATTTTCATTTACTCTTGTTGTGAGCTCTCCTGCCTACCACATGCGTGACAAATATATATATATATATATATATATATATATATATATATATATATATATATATATATATATATACACACACACACACACACACATTTAGAGATTTATATTATTATATATAAATACACAACAAAATTTGAAATGCACTTTTGGTTTTGCCCAATTTTTTTTAAAGACTTTTTCTATGTACAGCCCATTTTTCTGTTCAAAAATCTGTCTAAATCTGACCACTTCTCCTCCACTTCACAGATGTGGCATATCAAGATACTGATTAGGCAGAATGATTATTGCGCAGTATCCTAGATTTTACCCATTAGTCCGTAAGATTTCTTTACTTCTTTACTTTACTAAAACATTAACATTTAATATGCTTCCTTATCCTTTATATATTTTAATATGTACAAGTCAGAATAAGTATGTTGTTTGAATTTTTACATAAATATTGTGTTACACTGAATGACAATGTAACATTGTGACAGCACTAGTATTCATATTACAATATTTTGTGTTTGCGAAAAAAATGAATCATGATTATATTCATAAGTATTACGGTCTCTGTTAATCAGCAGGTCTCTGTTAATCCAATAAATAAATTGTAAAATTTGGATTCTTTATACTGTACTGTATTATTTAAAAAAAATAGTATTCTATCATGTAGAGGAATTGTGTTTTGTAAGGAAAATGTACTTTTTAAATAATATGTGCATGTCACAGATGATTCATTTAGTTAGTACTACGTCAGTATACAGCTTTGCTGGCACATTACATCACTGTTTGTCACATGACCTCATCACAATGAATTTTTAATTGTGAGTGGCAGGTAAAGGCAGTAAAAGCAGCCAAAAGTAGTCAAATGACATGGTCAAGGTCAACTGAGAGCACTGGACTGAGGATTACCACATTGCAAGAAAACACTGAAAAGATAGTAGAATAGCTGTCGCTGACCTTTAAAAAGGTACTAATATACACAATTTACAACATAATAACTCATACACTTAGAAAATGTATCTTAATTAATACAATTATTGAAGAAACTTAATTTTTAGTGAAGAATCCCTTTAAGAACGACCCCTTCACAATTTTGCACCTAGGCCTTTTTGTCATTTGTTTTTGTCATTTTTGCTTCAAAAAAAAATGTAATATTGCGATTCACCTTGTAGCTGGTTGGCTCGGTTCACGGCTTATAACACTTTAACAGACTTTTTTAAAATCCCCATAGAATAAATAAATGCAAAAAATACTTCCAGAATCAATGCCACAGAAAAAGTGTGTGGGCACTAATGCATTCTCTGTTGTAGGCTGCTTATGGGGAGAGGGAACATGCTTATAAAAATTTGTCACACAGATCTACTCTATTCCATAGCAACCTTTCTTCTCCCAACTTGTTTTCAGATCTCAGCACTAATTCCTGCGGTGACGTAGACACTGACTCAGCAAGCTGTACCTTCAAAGCCTGTACAAAAATCCTGTGAAGCCAAACTTTTGAATGTGCCCATTACATCTACCATTATTCCTCAACCATGATAGATAGGATCTAAAAAAATTCACAAAAATGTTTAATAAAATATTAATGACTCTAAAACCAACCAGAGCACACGCTCAGAGAGAATCACAGCCCCTGGTGCTTTTAGAGGCCAGACTGTAGCTGCTCTCTCCTGTAATGCGCTCAGTGTATTGGGAGTGTGGAAATGAAGATCTGGACATTAATGGAAGGGGGAGGGGAATGGGCAGACGGGAGAGGTCACTCACCAAACACATCCTCTTCTGCCTCGGCCAGCGGAGTGGAGGACATCTTCAATCTGAAAGAATGGAACTATAAAATTTAACTGCATATGGACGAGAAAACCACAAACAGAGCAGCGGCAGTCTGTGCATTACAAGTGGGGAAGCACACAAGTCACCGATCATTTGAAATATTCAAATCTGTTGTTTTTGTGTGTGCCATGCTGATTCGAAAATCTGCTCCTGAAACTACCACTAAATGAGATTAACCGGAAATAATTGACCGAGCTCAGAACTTTTTTAAAAATAATTACAGCTATGTTTTAAACTCTTTTAGTAGGGGCAGACAAACACAAGCATAAACGGCAAAGACCAGTTGGCCAGGTTGGATTTGGCTGCCACATACACAGTGTCCAGGCAACAGGCCACTTTGCCATCTGCTGCCCAGCACCTTAAAACGGTCAGTGCCCTTACCATAACATTCATTACATCTATCTATCTATCTGGCTGATCTGCAAATGTTTATCTGTATTTTTACTTTCACAAACCTTTGTGGTAATAAAAAGGCAGCCTAGAACATTTTTAAGGTTTACAGATTGAAATTAAATATACAGTGGAAAAAAAAATCTTATATTATAAGATATTACTAAAATATGCTTTACCTTCACAAAATACTGACAACCACCTTAAAAAAAACACAAGGCATAAGCTCATCACAAGTAAGTATTCCGCAAGACACCATCATGGTAACAAACATTAATCTCTATTTAATATAAAATGTAATATACACAACTGATAAAAACACAAGTAGAAACACTTATTTTAAAGGACTACCGTCAAACGTGAGCGGTCACAGTTTTCTTTAAATTTACTTCTTTTTCACTTCCTAAAATTACACAAAATGCCCAATTAGATCTATTATAGTTTTTAATCAAATAACTTACCAATTAAAAGGTTTTTAGCTTTTTAACAGTGATGGAATAGTGTGTAGAGAAGAATTGTGATAAGGAGAGGTGGTGGAAAAAGGTTCACCTCCCCTGTGGTTGAGTTCAAACCTCTGATCCATTAACCGAGGCCTCTTTAAACGCTCAGAAAAAAAGGTAAAAAGCTGTCGCTTTCATGCATTGTTTACCCCTAGAAGGTACGTATTAGTACCTTGTAAAATGATTCTTCCCTAGTGACAGTTTTTGCTCCTTTTTTGGGGCACTAAATACAGAATAAACACAAGACAGGACTACGACATACAACAAACATTTAACTTATTAGGACATTGCTGTAATCTGACCGTCTAGGCTATCGACACACTCTGTATGACTTTAAGGGCCTCGCTTTCACAAGTCATCTCACTGTGATGGAGATATGAAACTAATGGCCATAAAACTGCCCCCCACACACATTATCCCATCTATAAGAATTAAGGGGGGTAGGGCTGCTAAGTAGCTGACAGGCAGGGAATGGCAATAGCAAACAAATCGATATGGAGATGGGAGGGGACGAATCTGACCTGTGTGCACATATCAGCAAATAAAGCTTACTTTCACTGCAGGGCTAAAACAACAGAAACGGTATACATGCTCATCAACATTTCCTTGACTACGCAGAGATGCATAACCTTGCATTCAACACACACAGTGCCTGATCAAGAAAAACGTGTGAAAAGAAGTACTTACATTCTTTATAGAAAGCATTAACCTAGCTCACCTCTGCTATAATAGCCGCAGATGACAATCAGGGCAAACAGAGGCTGTAAATCATGAATATTTCATTAAGTCAAATGGATGGAAGGGGGACAGGATGGAAAAAAAAAGACGGATAAACAGACTCACCTCTATGTAGTTGCGTATCCCACAGCAAAGCTCAGCTGCTGAGATGGACTGACATACTGCTCCTCTGCCCTGCTCACGGGATGCTGCTGGAGGACTTCTGTTCCTGGATGAGCACAAATTTACAACGTCATTGGGCTACTCTGCGTACACACACACACACACACACACACACACACACACACACACACACACACATACATAGTCCTCAGCAACAGAATGTCAGACACTGCTATACACACCCAAGGACAGTGATGAAATGAAGGAGGCTGAGAGAGGAAGGGAGAGACAGAAAGGGGAGGGAGGTAGAGGCACATGTGCATCATGAATCAATGTTATTACCACTCCAACAACCAATCAGCTTTTATACCCCATCACAGAGGAAATCTGTCTGTGTGTCTGCCTCCATTTCACTTACAAGTACATTTAAATTAAAAAGGCGTAGGTGAATCTGACAATATTTGAACTAACGTGGATAATCTTTAAAAAATGCAATAAATACATGTAAAGTATAATTTAAACACGAATACTATTAATAACAGCATTTGTTGTCTCAATAAATGTATTATTTTCATTAAATTATTTTAATATATGACTACAGAGTAAACATGTTTGTGCCTTACTATATTTACCGTTGTTTTTAAATTAGAATTGAAAGAATTAAGAATAAACGTTATAAACATTTATAGCATATAATATAGTATATTTCATTATCAAACGCTAATTCTTCTGAACATTTTCTCATTGTATTTTATGCCGTGCAGAAATATAATAACAACAACGCAAATATTCTTCTGTTTACAATAATGCCAATGTTTTGACCATAGACATAGAAAATATATATATATATATCTAAGGTTTTGACCGTTCGACCGTGAGAGAGACCGGAACAAAAATATCATTGGCTTAACAAGTGTTATCGCCTTTGTTATTGGACCTGTATAAGTAGGCGGGACGCTGCTCAAAATCTATAACATCATTGGTTAAGAAAACCAAAAACTCAACGCACTCCTAACAGTGATTGGCCAGTGTCCTTGGCGGGAGGACACATGTGTGATTTGAAATTTGAAAATCGGTTACTACTGCTTCGTTTTAATCGCGCGTGTGTTCGTAAGGTTAGTTCAGATAGTTTGAAACAACTTTAATTAGGAAAGCTAGTGATTTGATATAGTTGAAGGCATATTTGTTCGTATTATAGTTTCATTCGCTTAGGTCGTGCGAGAGGTAAACAGTAAAAAATGGCTGGAACTGAAGGACCTCTGAAGGTAAATTAAATTTTTACAACACCATCGTCAAAGGAGCGGAACCCTTAATGATGTCTAATCTGTGTTTGTTTTATGTATAAAAAATATTTGAAAGAACACATGATGTTTCTGTGGGATACAGTGTCATGTTGCGTTTTTGTTATTATTGTTCAAGTATCGTTATTTAAGTATAAGTAGATCATTTATGGTTGAAATATTAAGTGTTTTACTGTAGTATACCTCACGGCTATACTTTTGCCAAAGTTTAGCTGATATTGAATCTTATCCACGAATTCCTTAGGATTCCTCACCATTGCGAAGAAGTAGCCATAGTTTCCGCTACCATTTCATACCATGATAGCCATTATTTACGCTACAGATCCATACGGTCAAGTTACAATATACCGCTAACGTGGTGCAGGTCACAGAGAAAGGAAGTGTTACGCTTTATTTTTTCAGTTAGATTTAATGTTAAAAGATTTGCACACTCTGGCTGTCAATCTGCCATGTTCGTTAGCATTGAGGTAAGCAGTGTACTTCTGAAAGTTGAACTGCAACATTTTGGCGATGAATTGTCAAACGAAATTGTCCACAGTATTGATGGCGACATGTAAATTTTGTCCAAAACCCTTTATAGATTAATACTGGCCTTCACCATAACAGCTCCCGAGCCTTCTGTTTTCAAAATAGAATTTAACAACCCACAAACTCATTCAAAAAATGAATACAGATCTTTAAAGTTAAACTTTCAAAATTTCAGTTCTTTGTCCCACATCAACCAAAATGTCTTGACTTCCATAAGTGCTTTAGTTTCTTTTAACAATATTACCATGCTTCTCATTTGCTGTAATATTGTTTTTGTGTCTTCTTTTAGAGTTTGTTTGAAAATAAGGCTCTCAGTAAGACCAAGAAAGATGATAAGCGTCTGTCTGTGGAAAGGATCTATCAAAAGAAGACCCAGCTGGAGCATATTCTGCTCCGGCCTGACACCTACATAGGCTCTGTGGAGCCTGTTACCCAGGTAAAGATCTTACAAATGTGCTGCTTTTTTTTTTTTTTTGCTATCGGCACCCACTTATTAATGCATTCCAGCCATGACATGTTTTTAGTAGAATCAATGGTTGTTCTAAAGTGGTCACCCCTTTTATTAAGGCAAGAATACTTGCTGAACTATACAAAAAAAGTTTGGGTATCTTTTATTCTTTCAAGAAACCTAATTTCTTGAGAAATCATGAAATCACAACTGTAGAATATCGCAATGTTCCTTTCCTTTAGCAAATGTGGGTATTTGATGAGGCTATGGGAATGAACTGCAGAGACATCACGTTTGTCCCAGGACTCTACAAGATCTTCGACGAGATTCTCGGTGAGTTTATGGTATTATGAAAATAATCTTTAAAAATGTCCTTGCCATGTCATGAGTCACTAGTTTCAAATGTCGCTCCAAAAACTTGTTCATCTTCATAACATAAATGAAGATTTGACATTTAATTTTATTTACTTTCCCTTTTGTTGAAAGTCAGTGAATCCAAAACTTTCATAAATCACAAATAATATTGCAGCATTAATTCAAAGTCCAAAGAGATTTAATGTAAGCTATTCACATAAACATTTATCAATGCACATACATAGAGGTTGTGAAATAGTTAAATGCAGGTCAAACATTTGAAAGACAACTCTGTTTTCGGACCTTATGTAGGGATGATGTGCTCTCGCGGCTGCTGCTTGAGTATAATACCCTGATTCTTTGCTTCGTAGTGAATGCTGCTGATAACAAACAGAGGGACAAAACTATGAACTGCATCAAGGTCAACATTGACTCGTAAGTACTTTCCATGCTCTGATTGTTCACTGTTGTAGATTGGGAAGTCATTTAAAGTGATGCATGTCTCTGTGTGCAGGGAGAATAACACCATCAGTGTGTGGAACAACGGAAAGGGTATTCCTGTGGTTGAGCACAAGGTGGAAAAAGTATATGTTCCTGCTTTGATCTTTGGCCAACTCCTGACCTCCAGTAACTACGATGATGATGAGAAGAAGGTCACAGGTAAGGTTGAGCTGGAAACTCGTGGATTGATATGAATGGACTTGAATTGATTGTAATATGTGTGTGTGTGTGGTCAACAGGCGGCCGTAACGGATATGGTGCAAAGCTGTGTAACATCTTCAGCACCAAGTTTACAGTGGAGACTGCATGCCGAGAGTCAAGACACTGTTTTAAACAGGTAAGCTTGATACTTGCATGTTGACCAAATGTGTTTTAATATAAAGTAATATACAGTAATCAACATTTGAAGTGGATCGCAGTCTTTCAGAGTTGTCCTAAAACCAAAATGTCTTGTCTTAGGACCTACTTCAAATGTTGACTACTATATTATTGTTTTGAATATTAGGTATAATATTCATATTGACACTGGGAGTGGTATTGTACATGGTAGTCATTTTCGTTATCACTGATCTATAACAAACTAGATTGGCCATTTCATGTGATACCACCATGCTGCCATACTGTTTTTTTTTTTTTTTTTGCACATTTTGTTGAATGAAATTAAAAAAATGGGACTGCAGTTGTTAAAATATACTGCTTTAATTTGTACATTATGTTAGTTCATGACAAGAAATCTGATCGATTAAAGATCAGATTGATTATTACAGAGTAATGCTGGCTGTATAGACTTCGATCATTTATACTTTAGCTTGATGTAATATTTGCAATGTAGTCATAAACCCTGTTTTCACCCAGAATGATAACCATAAAGATAACTATATTACCACCACACATGTACGTCTGCTGCTTTAAATTCTCAAGCTCGTTATAGCAGTGTAGCAGGGTGATTGGCTGTGACTCATGTGTCCCAATACATGCATAAATCCTAAATGCTAAGTCCTCTGCAATTGCACACCAGGTAGTTTTAGGTAGAAATGTTGGTTGTCAGTAGAGGATGCCCTCTGGTGGTTGGAAAATGCAGTAATGTCACTTGAACACTACTGTAGTTTAGAATTCTGTGAGCAATCCAGTCAGATTGAGATGCTTCAGTTATTGCACAGTCAGTGTGATTTCATAGTGGAAGCATTGATCCGTACTGATGTGCCTTATCTCGAACCTTTTAATCTTTTCCCCAAAGACATGGTTTGATAACATGGGCCGAGCAGGCGAGTGCAAGATCAAATCCTTTGATGGCGACGACTATACCTGCATCACCTTCCAGCCGGACCTGGCAAAGTTTAAGATGCAAGTTTTAGATAAAGACACTGTCGCACTGCTGACTCGAAGAGCGTATGATATCGCTGGGGCTACTAAGGGTGTCCGTGTCTTTCTAAATGGCAAAAAGCTGGCTGTGAGTATGACTTTTTTGGTCTTATCTCCATTACATTTTGTTTTTACATCACTGCATCTTCCTAAGTTTATTTTTATTTACCTTTTCAGGTTAATGGTTTCCGTAGCTATGTGGACTTGTACCTAAAGGAAAGGGTGGATGAGACCGGTTCTCCCCTGACAATAGTCCATGAGATCGTAAATGAACGCTGGGAGGTGTGTCTTACCCTTAGTGATAAAGGGTTCCAGCAAGTCAGCTTCGTTAACAGCATCGCCACGACTAAGGTAAACATCTTCAGGTTTGCAATATGGCATTATGTTCAGCATAATATTTGTGCATTAACCAAACCTTTCCAAAACAAGCTTCCAACTGGTATTAAAGTGTTAATCCACCCGAAAAAGCAAAATCCTCTTACTATTAAGTCAAGGTTGGACACATCTTCCTTGGTTAGTTGACAGTGGAAAGTGCTTTAAATATGTAGTTGTGCGTTTCAGGGTGGCAGACATACTGACTATGTTGCGGACCAGATCGTGTCCAAACTGATTGAAGTTGTGAAAAAGAAGAACAAGGCTGGAGTGGTTGTCAAACCTTTTCAGGTACATCCTGATGTTTTTTAAAAACTTATAGGTCTCAGGATTATGGCACTCAAATTTTGTGGTCGGATGTAAAGTGCTGGTTGGACTGTGTATGCAGGTGAAGAACCACATGTGGTTGTTTGTGAACTGTCTGATTGAGAACCCCAGCTTTGACTCTCAGACCAAAGAGAACATGACATTACAGCATAAGAATTTTGGCTCCACCTGCTCTCTGAGTGACAAGTTTGTTAAACAGGTAGGTGACTCTTAATCTTGAATTGCCTTACCGATGCTGTATAATTTGGATTCAATGCTCCTCTTTTTAATATTTGGTGAATTGCTGCTGCCATGATTTAGTTGTAGTTAAATAATTCCAAATTGATGATATACCAATATATGCATTGGTCTTGTTTGTAGGCTAATAACTGTGGAATCGTGGAAAGCATTATGAACTGGGTGAAGTTTAAAGCCCAGGCTCAGCTCAATAAGAAATGCTCTGCTGTCAAACACACTAAGATTAAAGGAGTACCCAAGCTGGATGACGCCAATGATGCAGGTAACAAGGTTTGTTGTGCTGTTAAAATATCAAAACGCCATCAGCCTGGAAGCTAATTTTAGGATTGCTGCTTTGTTTTAGGTGGGAAGAACTCCACTAGCTGCACTCTGATCCTGACAGAAGGAGACTCGGCCAAAACTCTGGCTGTGTCGGGTCTGGGTGTTGTGGGACGTGACCGCTATGGTGTCTTTCCTCTGCGTGGTAAAATTCTCAATGTTCGAGAGGCATCACATAAACAGGTCAGTAAATAAAAAGCATTTTGATTGCTTCATGGTAAGGCTGGGTTAATTAAAAAGAAAGCAAAACTGAAATTCAGAACCTCTAACAATCTAACTTTGTTAGTTATTTCAGGGTGTTTTTTTTTTTTTTTAATCCTATTAATACTTCCCCTTAAAAAGGTACTTACCATGTGTGTATGACTGTTGCGCCCACATGTCTCGCACATTAAAATAATTTAGACTTTTACAAGCAGAAGACCCCGGAGGTGGGGCAAGCTCTGAGTTTGTTTACAGTAGCAGATTGCTTGGCAAGCTTTGTTTTACAACAGGGCGGAGGTATTCTGCACTGCTTTTTAATAAAAAAAAAAAAAAAAAAACAATTTTGGCCCACTTCCAGTTTACCCAATAACGTTTTGGATCCCAGCTTGCCAGTTGGCGTAATACATAGCATATTTAATTTCATTGCCATGTGCGCTCGTTCCTGTTGGTGTCGTCAGTCTGGCAGCCTGCATGTGCGTCAATTCGGAGGAGAAGCCAGGTGGAGCAAAAAATAAAAAAAGTATTCAGTATTTAGAATTGTTACCTAGTTCAACCACTTGGTGGCAATCCTACATGTATCACCTTTTTAAGAACTTTTAATTTAAAAGTGCACTCACTGAGAAACGTTTGTTTTCCTTTTTAATCAAGTCTAGTTTAGGTAATTTCACCCTGTCCTACTTTATGAAGTTGTATCAATTTATAGACCCCACAAAAGCTAACTTTGAGGGTTTTTTTTTTTATTTTTTTTTTTTATACAGATCATGGAGAATGCTGAGATCAACAACATCATAAAGATCCTTGGTCTGCAGTACAATAAGAACTACAGTGCACCTGAGTCACTCAAGAGCCTGCGCTACGGCAAGCTCATGATCATGACAGATCAGGTCAGTCTACAAACAATGTACCCATTAGAGCATATAGGGTGTAGTTTGTAATGACGGGTGACTTCTGCAGGATCAAGACGGATCTCACATTAAAGGTCTTCTCATCAACTTCATACATCATAACTGGCCATCACTGCTGCGCCACAACTTCCTAGAAGAGTTTATCACACCTATCATCAAGGTAGGTTCCAGATTTGTACTTGTGGTCGATATGTATTAAAAAAAAAAAAAAAAAAAAAAAAAGAGAGAGAGAGAGAAATTGTGAGAACATTTTATTGACTGCCAGTATTGTCGCTCTCTAGGCATCCAATAAGAAGCAGGAGCTTTCTTTCTACAGTATCCCAGAGTTCAATGAGTGGAAGGAGAAACAAAGTAGCATAAAATCCTGGAAGATCAAATACTACAAAGGTTTGTCTCAAACACCTGTGGTAGTCCACTGGCAAACGTAAGCAGTACTATTAGTGCTTTTCCTTATTTAGAAAGTACATCACTTGTGTTAACAGTAACATTTGAAAGTGGTTCTAAAACATGCTTGTATACATAATCGTTTGCAGATATCTAATGTAGTTTTCTGTCTACCTCTCTCCAGGTTTGGGTACCAGCACATCTAAGGAGGCCAAAGAGTATTTTTCGGATATGACAAGACACCGAATCCCTTTTAAGTACTCTGGGCCAGCTGATGATGAAGCTATCACCCTGGTAACCATGTCTTTGTTTGAATTTGTGGTGGACACAATTGAACAACTTTTAATATTAATTTTTGAAAGTGTTATTTCTGACTTTTTTTTCTTTTTTTTTTTTCTCATCTATCAGGCCTTTAGTAAGAAAATGGTAGATGAGAGGAAGGAATGGCTGACCAGCTTCATGATCAACAGACGTCAGCGCAGAGAACACAACCTGCCTGAGGTGCCATAACCCTTTTTAAAAAAGAAAAGTTAAAATTTAAAGTATATAATTTTTTTTATTTTTTTTATAAATAGGAAATAGTTTCAAACAGTAGTGTGCCACTAAGCATGATCCTGTTTCTACTTTCTACTGTGCAGGAGTACCTGTACGGACAGGAAACGACATCCCTCACCTACCATGATTTTATCAATAAAGAGCTTGTGTTGTTCTCCAACTCTGACAATGAGAGATCACTCCCCTGCTTGGTGGACGGTGAGAAACCTGAATTTCTCGAGCATTACAGTTGTCATCGCTGAATTATGTTTAGTATAGTTTAAGGCTGACAAAGGGTGGTTGCTAAAATAATGCAATTATGCTACTTTTATAACCTCAACCGATATCTAGCATTGCATGCATTCATAATACAATTCCAGAATACAAGCAGAGAACTACTGAACAAAGATGCAGAGAAGTAATATGTATGTCTGTTTCAGGTCTAAAACCAGGCCAAAGGAAAGTACTGTTCTGCTGTTTTAAGAGGAATGATAAAAGGGAGGTGAAAGTGGCTCAATTGGCAGGATCAGTGGCTGAGATGTCAGCATACCACCATGGAGAGGTGAGGACTCTATCAAACGGTATATAATGACTTTTGATGTCATGTAGTCTGTATATGGAAAATGTTGTCATATTGCTTTCGTTTTTAGCAAGACATTGCCCCTCTATAAATATGAAAAGACACATTCAAAAGTAAACTTGTGCTGATAAGTCTCTATCAAACTACTGTCATTAATTTAATATAAACCAGTGAACCTGGTAGCTTTCACATGATACAACTATTAATGTTTTTCTTTTCTTCAGGTCTCTCTGATGATGACCATTGTGGGTCTTGCTCAGAACTTTGTGGGCAGTAATAATTTGAACCTGCTCCAGCCTATGGGTCAGTTTGGCACACGTCTGCATGGTGGCAAAGACTCTGCCAGCCCCAGATACATCTTTACCATGCTCAGGTACACAGATTCACTGTGGTTATGGCTTACAAATACAATGTCATAACTAGTAATTTTAAACAAAATCTTTGTTATTTGCAGTCCACTTGCTCGTCTTCTGTTTCCTGCTGTGGACGATAACCTTTTGAAATATAACTACGATGATAATTTGCGAGTGGAGCCGGAGTGGTACATGCCCATCATTCCTCTGCTGCTGGCTAATGGAGGTGAGGGCATCGGCACAGGATGGGCCAGCCGCATCCCCAACTATGACGTGAGGGAGATCATCAACAATATTCACAGAATGCTCAATGGAGAAGATCCACTTCCCATGGTACAAATAAATTCATGTTTTAAATGTAATTGCCATAAATGCATCGTTTTTGTCATAATGCATGTTGTTCTAAATCAGAAATGCTTAACATGCTTTCTTTACCCATTTATGTCTAGCTGCCAAGCTATAAGGGCTTCAAAGGCACCATTGATGAATTGGCAAAGAATCAGTATGTGAATAATGGAGAGGTGGCCATCATTGACTCTACTACTATTGAGATCACTGAACTGCCAATCAAAACCTGGACACAGGTGCGTGAAGTCTGTTTTTATACTACTTCAGAAAGTTTGTTCGTGATTTCTTGTAGGACTTGTAGTGGTTGGAAATTCAGCTAACATGATTAGCTGGTAAGATTAATGTAACTACATCCTTTTTAAAACTTTCAGCAGTGTCTTCTAGGGATTATACCAATCTTTCCTTCAATGCAAATTCATGTTTTGTGCTGTATAAACTTAAATCTGTGAAACTTGGTGTAAAGCTGGGCGGTGGAGAACATTTTCTATGCAATAAATGATGAATAACATGACGTTTCTTAGATCTACAAGGAGAATGTATTGGAGGCAATGCTGAATGGCACGGAGAAGGTTCCTTCTTTGATCACAGACTATAAAGAGTATCATACAGACACCACGGTGCGTTTCGTCATAAAGATGACTGAGGAGCGCTTAAAAGAGGCTGAGGCAGCTGGATTACATAAAGTCTTCAAACTACAGAATCTGCTCACCTGTCACTCCATGGTGAACATCCCACACCACATACTCTTTATGACAACATGCATACCTTTTTTTTTTTTGCCAAATCAAGTCATTTGTTGTCTTCTGTTTTCCATCATTCTCATGCAGGTGTTGTTTGATCATGTGGGCAGTCTGAAAAAGTATGAGTCTGTTCAGGACATCTTGAAGGATTTCTTTGAGCTCAGAATGAAGTATTATGTCCTCAGAAAAGACTGGCTGCTAGGCATGCTGGGGGCTGAAAGTGCCAAACTTTCCAACCAGGCCCGATTCATTCTGGAAAAGATCCAGGGCACACTGGTCATTGGTGAGTAATGCGTTTTCTCTCATTATCTTTGGTTTTACACCACATGCAGAAGTCCTTAGAGTCCTTAAATAATAAGGAAACTGCCAGGGATAAATAGCAAAAATACGTAGACTTGACTATGTAAAAGCTGATAGAACATTAATGAAGATATTGGTTCAGAACAAACCGTCTGCACAAATCTCTGTTGTGGAGTTCGGGAATATTTCATATGGAATATTGTTTGCTCATTTGTATGTTTTATTAATATCATTATTAATAGCAATGACCGGTCATTTTTATATTTGTCATATATATATATATATATATATATATATATATATATATATATATATATATATATATATATATATATATATATATATATATATATATATATATATATATATATATATATATATATATATATATATATATTATTTATTTATTTATTTATTTATTTCCTTTAAGTGTTGTCAATGTAGTAGATTGTTTAACACGTGTGACGATCAGGTCAACACAAGCAGAGAAATTGTACACTAAGTTAAAAGAAACTGCACTGGTATCAGATTGCATCAGTATTTTTGGGATCGGATAATTTACTGAAATCGCTATCATTGCATCCGTAGTCACCACGGCGCTATATATATAGCGCAGAGGTTGTGTGTGTGTGTGTGTGTGTGTATATGCATGTTTGTGTTTGATATCAGCTTATTTTTATTTTCAGAAAATAAACCTAAGAAGGAGCTGATCCGCATGCTTCAGCAGATGGGCTATGACTCAGACCCTGTTAAGGGCTGGAAAGATGCTCAAGAGAAGGTACTCCCTACAACAGCCTCATTTCTGAAATTTAAATAGTTTTGGTTTCCTTTGACTTGTTACATGCATCAATATAATTTTCATTTTGTTTGGCAGGATGCAGAAGAGGATGACGACGAGGAGGAGAAGGATAAAGAGGAGGCATCTGGCCCTGATTATAACTATCTACTCAGCATGCCCATGTGGTACCTGACCAAAGAAAAGAAAGATGAGCTGTGCCGACAGAGAGATGCTAAGGTGACTATCAGTCTGTGATAGATGGAAACCCGGCTTGTGATTTTTAGTATTGCAGTGGAGTTTACAAAGGCTCTTATGCTTTTGTTGTGCAGATGACCGAGTTGAACACGCTCAAGATGAAAGCCCCTGCTGATCTGTGGAAAGAGGATCTGGCAAACTTTACAGAGGAGCTTGAGGTAAACAAGACGCTTTTTATGTTCCTTTTTTGGATTAGTTTGAAGCTGATAAAACAAACTGAACCAATCTTGAACTGCTTTTGCTTTGTCTGAAAAAATAAGTATTAGTCGGTTTAATGAAATTAGCATTTTCAAAACTATAATTTCTGTGCGATTTCTAAAGTCACCAATGGTCGTTTGCATGTAGCGTTTGGAACAGAAAGAGATGGAGTCACAAAATGCAGTGCCTGTGGTGAAGGGTAAAGTGGGCAAATCAAAGGTGGTGAAGATGAAGAACGAGACCATGCCCACTCCACAGGGCCGCCGTGTCATCCCCCGCATCACCAGCACCATGAAGGTCCAGGCTGTTAAGAAGGAGGGAGCCAAACGAGGCAAAGCTGTGAAGGTATGTGTGTGCAGAATGAGATTTGCATGCATAAACAGTCTGTAAATCTCTGGTTGGTCACCATTCTGCACTTCAGGTTACGGTTTATTCCCATTTTATTTTTTTTATTTATTTTTTTTTGCAGAAGCAAATTGAGTCTTGTTTTCATAGCCAGACATTTTATAAGTTTAGCACATCTTGAAAGAGTACTTGTGTTTTTTTTTAGAAAGAGGCTGATGTGGTGATGAAGATGGAGTTTGATGATGAAGCAGATGCAGCAGTCAATAGCTCTGAGATGGGACTGACTGCAAGACTCACTAAGAAGGTCAAGAAAGAGCCAGCCAAAGCAAAAGGTAAGACAACTATGTGCTATATGAAAAAAGAGAGTTTTATCATAACCATTTTATTACAGGATTTTGTAAGATTTTAAAGTTACCCCCTGAACCTAATCCTCAGTAGGATGCAAGTCAATTATACAAATTCTTATGATTTTTGACCATAATCTCATCAAAACGGTTTATGAATTGCCATGAAAACATTGGAAAAAACATGACCCTCAGTCTTTTAATGCTTACAAATGCACCTTCACGCAGTTGATACAGAATTTCAAATGCCCTCATTCTACATGACAGTGATTCTGAAATGGTTAATCAACTGTTGATTCTTCTTTTAAATTAAAATCTCCTTTAAGAATTATATTGTAGTTCTGTAATGTGCCATTTCTTTTACTATCAGATGCCTTCATGCAGTATCATCAAATTCTGATCTTTGTATTGCAATGTTTTTGTGGATTAACACGTTATAGCCTCTGGGCCCAGCTAGCATAGACTGCTCTTAGGTTCGAAATAGTCCTCCTTAAATGCCTTGAACACACTAATATTTGCGAAACGTTCTGAAACAGTGTTGTAAATACAACTTAACCACTGATTTCTAGTTATAAATATTTCGTGATGTCTCAAGGCGGAGACGTGTTTATACTAGCTTTTTTTGGTCGGGTGCACAAGTCATCATTTTTATAGACTATCTCTTTGGTTTTACAACTGCCTCGAAACTTTACAGATCTCTATGCACCAAGAGCTTGTAACACCTAAAGAGAAAAGAATTTGGTATTGCGTCAGATGACCTTTTGAAAGTTTCATCTTTTCTTTTGCGCCAGGAACAAAGTCAGGCAAGCAGACCACTCTCTCCTTTAAACCGGTCCAGAAGAAAAACCCCTGGTCTTCTGATGAGGGAGAGTCTGAGTCTGACAGTGAGCTCATCCCTGAGGAAGTGGCTCCAAGAGAAAAGAGAGAGCGTAAAGGTGACAATCTTGATGCATGTTTTAATCCTTTAGACCGTGTCAATATCAATATCAACTGCATAAAGTTGAGGCTTTATCCCCAAAAAAATTTCTTTGCAGCTGCGGTGGAAAAGAAGTACAGTCTGTCGAGCAGTGAAGATGAGTTTGATGTCTGGACAAAGAGCTCTAAACAGAAGCGCGCTATCATTGAGGATGACGAGTCCTTCCTCCCAGAACCCAGCGGTGCACCTGATAGTGACATTGACTCTCCTCCTCCCGCACCTGTTGTGTAAGACAGACAACCCTTCTCCTTTTGCTTCAGATGTCATCTGTTCTCTATTATGACTATCTCTATTGTTTCTCAATCAGCTCCCTTGGTCAGTTGTTGGGGTACTAAAGAGGAAGTCACCCATTTAAGTGCTGTCTCAATCGTTAAATCTTTCCAGTGCTCTGGAATGTTTGCTCCTTAAAAAAAAAACACACACAATTTCACAAAAACTAGGGAGCATTGGTGCTCACTATGCTCCTTACCGGAAAGGTCACATTTCTGAAGCATGAAACATTAACCACATGAGACAAGGCAATTTATGTGGTTTTAAGATCTGATAAGACTAAACGGTTTTAGTATTTCAACATGTATACACATCACAATACATGTAGTGAACGCATTTCATTATAATGTGTAATATTCGGATGAAATCTTGTAAGAACAGAACAATGTGTTCAAAGAAAATAATATAAAAATTAGATTAGTACTGCATGCTGAGTTCAACAATCTATAGTGATCTGTATTTTTCTAGAACATTTATTTTCTTTTTTCAGGAAAAAAGCCCCAGCAAAAGCCAGCAAACCAAAAGTAGAGAAACCCGAAGCCAGTAGCAAGTCCGGCTGTAAGCTCCACACAACTGTGTGCCAATCACAGATCATTCTTTAGCTTTGCCTGTATCTTCATTGCTTGTCAGCTGGTTTACTTGTTCACTGTGCTTGTTAAACTAGCTGAGACCAGCCAAGAACCGGCCCCTAAACCAGTGAAAAAAACAGCCGTAGGAGCCACCAAGAAACTGCCCGTAAAGACAAGTGCTGCTTCTAAGAAAAAAGCAACAGGTATGTGAATGTAATTATCCCCCCCCCCCCAACAATAAAAACTGCATTGGAAAAGTTCCATGGATGGTAAAGATATTTGTATTTATTTATTAACTACACTTTAGTAATGAATGGCCACATTTTATTGTAATGAGTGTCAGTATAGCCGTTTCTTAATTTATGCTTTTATCTTTCTAGATTCAAAGCAGCCCTCAATCCTTGATGTGCTCTCGAAGCAAAGTCCTAAAAAAACCAAAGCCACCAAGAAGCCTGCTGCTGTCAAAAAGTCTTCTGACTCGGATGACGAAAGCGCCGTTGCGGTTAAGAGACCAGCCAAAAAGAGGAAGACCGCTCTGAGCAGTGACCAATCAGACAGCTCTGACTCTGACAGTGGCAATCTGATGGCTCGCCTCAAGGGCAAAAGCACCACTGGAAAGGTAATTTGACACTTTACTTTACTTTGAAGTTGATGTTTCAATATCAGTGTTTGGTAAGTATTTGAATATCAATAAATGCTTACAAAGGTTAGATAAAGGAGTTAAACGGAGTAATGCAGTTGCATTCAATATTAAACTGCTGTACAGATATTTTAGTACAAGGAATTTTTCAATACGTTTTATTGAATTGTAGCCAAATTATAGTAATTTTCAATTTTGATCAAACTCACAAGCTTTTCCTGATTTAATTTTCTATTCCAGAAAGCAAAGAGCTGGGAAGACGATGACAGCTTTCAGCTGGAAGAGAAAGTTGTGACGTCTGCAGCTCCCAGGAGCCGAGCTGCACGTACCACCAAACCTGTGACCTACACTCTTGATTCTGATTCTGATGACTGTTAAATGTCTTAAAGTAGCCTGTTTGTATGAGACTCAGTTACTTAGATGTTGTTGGTTTTTTTTTTTTTTTTAGATGCTTATACATGCAAAAAGACTGTTTTATGTTGGTCGTTGTTTTTAAAGTGATCAATAACAAACTAAAATTTGTGTGAACAGGTTTTGTAGTTTATTTTGTTATATTATTGCACATTACATTGTTCGTTGTTGCTTTTTATACATGTTGTTTTGTCTTGTAAATATTTTATATGTTCTCTTGTTCGAAGCTCGTAATAAATTTTCAGTGACATTTGTATTGGTCTCCATTTTGAACTTGTATCTTTATATCAAAGTGGGGTTTATGCACATTGAATTTATAATATAGTATTTGTACTGTTAAATTTTACTGTATCCCTAATGGCTGTTAATTTTGAAGAGAAAGATCACCCAAAAATAAAAATTGTTGCTGTACACCCTGTACTAAACCTGTATTTTTGAGTTTATTGAAAAATTTATATTTAGGGTTTTTGCTCGTAGCGAAATATATATTTTTTTTTTCTCTGGAGTGAATGGCTACTAACAATTGTTTGGTTAATGAACTAGTTAGTATTGGACAAATAATTTTAAATAACGTTCTGCAAAAAGGAAGCCATTGTTTTAACTAGTACATATCAGTATATGGTGAAAATTCAACCATCTTGCGTGGCTGTGACTAGATTTTTAGTGCTTAAGTATATTTAACAATATTCTAGGTAAATTATGTATAATGCATCATATATAATGTGTTTGTCATTGATATGTGTGTATATGAAAAAAATTAGAGCAAGATAACTGCCATGATTTGCTAACTCTTTAATTTAATTCATAAATTTGTATAGCGCTTTTTACAATGGCTATTGTTCCAAAGCAGCTGCACAAAAGCAAATCATTACACAACAAAAGCAAATCACTACACAACAGGATGAATTACAATACAAGAAAATTCAAGATAGAATTAGTCCAGACGGAAGGTTGAGTTTTCCTCGACGTCATCGCAGGAAGGTCATCTCCTCACTGGGTCCACTGGAGAGGCTCGGTACCTAGATGCCTCGGGATGTGCATCCCGAGGTGGAGACAAAAGGATAATTAGCGTAGCGGCCATTCATACTATTGGGAATCACAATGTACTGTAGCATAGGTTTATGTGAATCTTTATGAGTATGCTTTGCTAAAAAGATATGTCTTTAGCCTAGACTTAAACTGAGAGAGTGTGTCTGATCCCCAAACATTAGCAGGAAGGTTATTCCAGAGTTTGGGTGCCAAATGTGAAAATGCTCGACCACCTTTAGTGGACTTTGCTATACGAGCAACTACCAGGAGCCCTGAGTTTTGAGATCTTAAAGAGCGTGACGGGTTGTAGCGAGACAGAAGGCTGGTCAGATAAATGGGGGCTAAACCATTTAGAGCCTTGTAGGTCAGTAACAGTACTTTATAATCAATTCGGAAATGAACAGGCAGCCAGTGCAGGGAGGATAAAACTGGGGTTATATGTTCATATCTCCTTGTCCTGGTAAGAACTCGAGCGGCTGCGTTCTGCACTAACTGAAGCTTGTTTATTGAAGATGCTGGACAACCAGCGAGCAGCGCATTATAGTAATCCAGTCTAGATGTCATGAATGCATGAACTAGCTTTTCTGCATCTGAGAGAGAGAGCATGTGTCTGAGTTTAGCAATATTTCTAAGATGAAAGTAGGCAGATTTTGTAACATGAGTGATATGGTGTTCGAAGGACAGGTTGCTGTCCAATATCACACCCAAGTCTTTAACTGTCGGAGTAACGTTTATATCACATCCATCTAATTGTAGTTTGAGCTCAGAAATTTGCTGTAAACATGAATTTGGGCCGATAAGAAGCACCTCTGTTTTATTAGTTTAATAGAAGAAAATTTCTAGTCATCCAGTCTTTTATGTCTTTAACACACTCTGTTAATTTAGACATTTTTGATAACTCATCAGACTTAGATGAAATGTATAGCTGTGTGTCATCTGCATAACTGTGGAAATTAACCCCGTGCTTTCTAATAATGTTCCCCAGGGGCAGCATGTATATCGAGAACAGTAAGGGGCCTAAAACTGATCCTCGAGGCACACTTTACACCACACTTTACAGGCATTATACTAGAGCGGTCTCCGTTTATATCTACAAATTGATAACGGTCTGATAGGTATGATTTAAACCACTTTAAAGCCTGTCCCTGTACACCAGCGGTGTTTAAACGCTCCAGGAGAATATTATGATCTATAGTGTCAAATGCAGCAGTGAGATCCAATAAAACTAGTAGCGAGACGCAGCCTCGGTCGGAGGCTAAGAGCAGGTCATTAGTGATTTTAACTAATGCGGTTTCTGTGCTATGGTGCGGTCTAAAACCTGACTGAAACTCCTCATAGACGTCATTCATCTTTAAGAAGGAGCATAACTGCGCTGACACAACTTTTTCTAATATTTTTGATATAAATGGGAGATTTGATATCGGTCTGTAGTTAGATTGTGTTTTTTTGATCAGAGGCTTAATAATTGCTAATTTGAATGGATTAGGAACGTGACCTAATGATAGGGAGGAGTTAATAATATTTAGAAGAAAATAACTTGAGATAAAATAATCCTAATATGAGACTATGGGTAGTTCTGTTTGCTAATGTAAAGTATCAATACATTTGCAAAGCAAAAAATTATATAATGCTCATTTTAAAAAACAAATATGCTTAGTGGATCTCTGCATGTTTTTTGCAACACCACATTGCAGCCAGGAGATGGTAGAATTGTCTCATTTACTCACAATGCTGTTTCAACATGTCTTCTGCTAACTGTCTTTGCTCTTTACTGCTACGGAAGCAAGAATCATATTAGCATTGTTCATCAGTTGTGTTCACTGTTCAGGGTTGTAAATTTAACCGTAAAAGCCAACTATTTTTAATTCTTAGTTTTAGTGCCTTCTATCGTGTTCAAAAATAGTTGTTACATTATTTTAAAAAAGGTTAGAAATGGATTTATATCAAAAATATTTATAGCATGATTCCGATAAAATGCATTGGCTTTCTTACTTTTACTATCAAATAACCATGATCACAATTTCTGTTTCACATCTCCATTTAAAACCACTGTTCTAAGGTTAACGGAATACTGGGTGATCTGGTGTTATTTCACATTGCTCTTATTTTTCGTGGGTTAATTAATGGATATTCAGTCTTAGCTGCTATGAAAGTAGCTGCATCAGCGACGGTCATATTTATAGACTATCGAAATCCATAAGCATATGAAAGGCATTCAGTCATTTATATAAGTTACAAAAAATCCCCCAGATCGCTTGCTTCTTCAAAGCCCGGGGGCCGGTGCGACTACACCAGTTGCACCACCCAAAGGATGGCCCCGGCAAATAGAGTTCCTGCAGTGACGCAATGATTTAGCACCTGACGATTGGCTCTTTTATTTAGAAGGTGGGATTATTCTGTCATGATTCACATTGCACTACAGCAATTTAAGAGCATTGTCTTGGTATATCTGAAGTCTTCGATTTGAGGCAAATGTTCAGTTTCTTATCAGGTGCTTCGTCGAAGCTTCTACCTGTAACATTTTAAGGGCTTGTTCGTACAGCAAATATATGTGCCCCAGTCTCCTGCTTTTCCATTGTTTTTCTATGCACTTGTGTTTGGGGCTGTTCACACAAAACACGTTTGTTACCTTCCACCGCACCGCCAGTGTTTTTCCGTGTAAACATTTGCAAGACGGACCACCATTTTTTTAAATTTACAATTTTTTTTTATTCATGCTGCATTCTGTGCAAACGTCCTCTTAGACCATCGCGCTCTTGTCTTGCATCATTCGAAGAGTCTCGCGTTGTTCTAAAAAAAACAGCACTATAGTACTTATAAAAAATACATCTCTAAACCTTGCATTTTTTTCATTCCAGTGCCTTCTGTCTGACATTTTTCAACACAAAAACACATTCTGTATTAAGGGCCCCTTAGATTACTGCGCCCACAAAAATGTCTTAGATTTGTATTTTTTCCATTAGATACGTGTCATTCGTCTTCATTTTGAATAATTTTTTAATGCAGAAAAATAGTTTCTGTGTGAATGGTCCCTAACGCAACTGTTTTTCCATGTGCACCTCTTTCACAGCAATGCAGGGTTATCCTTGAAAAGCAGTGGAGTTTGATTTCATAACTCGCCTTCAAAAAGCGATGATAACCACTCTTCCAAATTACAAGTGTGAAATGTTAAAAAGCAGGGTTATTTTGTTTCTAAGTTGTTTATCATTCAGCATATCGGCCAGTTTAGTAGGATTAGCAGCAATAACAGTTTAATGACGGTTTATAGATTGCTTAAAGAAAGGACGAAACTGCCTTCCCTCTCTCTCTCTCTCTCTCTCTCTCTCTCTCTCTCTCACACACACACACACACACACACACACGTGTGTCTGTGCCTGCGGGTGTGTAGCCGCATGTATGCAGATTGGGTTCTTGTATTCCTTTGATCCGCATGAAGGGAATTATAGATGGCTTTTACGTAACTGTTCTCCTGCCCAAAGAGGAAAAAAAGATTAACGTCTCAAACTTTATTCTGCTTTACTCTCAGTGTTTTCCTCCCTCCCTGTCTGAAGCCTGGCAGGCTTGTGTGCGGTGTGGAGCTGTGTCTGTATTTAGGTCATCTCACTCAACGAGTGATTCTCTGCATGAAGAAAAGGAACAGAGAGGAGCTGTGGGAAATATAGGTGCCGGTACTCCCCTCCTTTGCATATATATATGTGTGGGTAGAGACAGAGGCAGATTGAAATGTGCGTTACCTCCTAAAATCCTCAAAAACAAGAATAAGTGGAAATATTTGTTGTTTGTACAGTGATTAACAAATTTATTACACCACCTGTCATAATACAGAGAAAACGCAGATATATTAGGAATCTGTCAAAATGTTGTTAAAAAAATAATAAAATAATTTATTAAGCAAATGAACAGGAAAACAAAATAGTCTTTATTCATACATATAACCCAAAAATTATTTTGAAAATCATTTATTATTTTAGTTTTATTATTTTGTATGGCCTCCTTCGGCCTTGATAACAGCTTGCGTTCTCGTGTTGTTTTTATTTTATTTTCCAGTGTCTCTGTTGTTATTGACTTCCCAATGGTTTCTAGCTGTTGTGAAAGACTTGCTTTTGATTAAAATTGTGTGATCTGTGTTTGAATCTAATAAATCCCAACAACAATTATGTTTTAGCATTAGAAAGACTACTGTGACTAAAGAGCTTACACATAGCGGTGTGGATTAACCATTAAAAATACATAAAAAAATAAAAAAATCTGTATATTAATTGTGACAGAATTTATATACAGCCTATATTTGCTCTGTAATGGTATGTTTACCAAGACCAGGGTTACAACAGTATGTAATTGTGTGTGTGTGTGTGTGTGTGTGTGTGTGTTTATGCTACAATGTGGAAACCAAATGTCCCCACAAGGATTGTAAAACCTGATTTTTTTTTTTGACATTGTGGGAACTGGCCTACGAGGGAAAAGATATTAAAAATAGTAAATGTTCATCTAAAAAGTGTTACAATGCAAACAGGTTTTCAATAAGTCTTAGAGTTATGGGACAAAAATTGGATTGATGGATTGATTTAAACACTATAATAGTATTGGGGTACTTACAGAAAAGCGTAAATTAACCCAGTTATCCAAAATGTCTTGCAGGTTTTCACCTGCTTGTTAAGTCGAAACATTTACATGTTTTCAAACAGCTGTACTATACAGATACAAGAGAGTGGGTTTCAGATGCTTTCTCTGCTTTTCACTGTTGCTTAGCAAAATAGTCTGATGTACAGTGTTTTCCATTTGACCGTATAAGTGCCCTGCTAAATGGACTTCGCAGGCTATTCCACCATCTTAAGTGAGATTCCAATCCAAAAGGAACTAACATGCTTAGCTGGAAGAACACTCCAAGCGAGAGAACATCAATACTTCACATTAAGCGGAGAAAGATTTTGCCCACTAGTCATTGTGCATCACTGATAATTTATATCATGTGTATTTACAAGTATATTATGTCTTCCTATTCCTATAATATGCAGGACTCAAGTGTTGACTATGTTGGCTGACTCACGTCGTAAATGTGACGTGTTGCTAGGTCAACATATTTTTTTTACCCTGGAAAAACATTTAAATAAAAAGTAGTCTTGACCATATCTCTGCAACTAAACCTAACCTTAGCCATGAGTAATGCCTTTTGTAAGCCTAGACTTCACAAAAAACGATAAAATTTTCTTCAAATCTGACTGGCTAAGCACAATGTTGTTCCAGGGTCAACAAAAATGTAGAATTAGGCCAAAAATTTGATTCTGCGTTGGCCAACACTGCGGGATGTTCTAATGTAAATGCATTGTCAAGTGAAATGAACTTCACATACTGCACCCTATGCTCAGGGAGAAGTGAATAGTAGGAATCCTATCAATTGCAACGCAGCTGTAATTTTTTATGTAACAGCAGCAGCTGTGAGTATGTGACCAAAAGCGTAAATCTGGCAGGCCAGTTGTCTTTACAGTGTGATGGAAAAGATATTATACTGCAGCATGCTGAAGTTACAGTAATTAGGCTACAAGATAAAAACCCATGATGTTCGTCTCCTCTGTTCACATCCTCTGATTCAGAATAACGCTACATCTTCGACAGAAAAATGATTCTGCAGAGGTCATGTGGTACAAGGAAAAGCTCTTATAATTTCTTAAAAGTTGTAAATACAAGTTTTACAAGGATATGAGTGCGTTTTACAAGTCGAAATGTCATATTATTATAGTGCGAGCATTGAAAAATTGCATTGAAAACTGTGAATGGGCACAGCTTTTCATTAAATGTTTATTGTCCTCTATATAAACCTGGTCTATGTACCTCTGTGCACTTTTTGTTGTCTCGCTAAAAAGTATGTTTATGCCACGAGACCAGGTGTAGCATTATCTTCATGTTTACCGCAAAATGCTACATGCCTGAATAAAAACACATATGGTTTAATAGAAGACCATGTTTGGCCAAGTAGTACAGAAAACAGTAGTGTGTGTTGGCAGTCGCTGATATGTAAGAATATGCATCAGACCACTTCAAGCACTGGAGAAAAGAATCGTCTTTGTCTAGTTTTCCCACCAAACTTCCTCTTACTCCCCAAGGACATGTGTCTCGATCTCAAAGATGACATCATATTTCATCTACGGAAGCTTTTAGACTATACAGTACAGTATCTCCAGCAGGCACATGAACTCCACGGCCCTCTCGTGTCACTCACAGGCCTGGGAATGGCTTTGTGTGATGTAAACAGGGTAAATTGACGTAGTTACGGTGGGGGAAGGTTTGGTGAGAGCAGAAATATTCTGCCCTACGACTGGAGAAATTCTCTGACATGGAGCTCAAGCATCCTCTTTCTGGTTCATTTCCTTCCTCTTTTGGGGTCAGTGTGTTTATCCGTTTAGTCGAGCTTCATTGCCATCCATCTATCTGTTGTGTGGGAGAAAGAAAATGTGTGCGTGTTGGGTCCTGTCCTGCATTGTGTTGTTAGTATGTTACTCTAACTTGATGTGACAAGCCAAAAACTGCTGTACCAACAGCATCTCTGTCTATCTATCTATCTATCTATCTATCTATCTATCTATCTATCTCTATCTTTTTGCAACTTTTAGCAATGTTTTATCAGTTGTCTTTACGTGATACTTTACACATTTATCAGATGGCAAATCCTGTTTGAATTATAGCTAAAAAATTGCTGAATGAGTTAAGAGCAAGACAAATAGAGTGCTGGAAGAAGACATATTTTGGTAAGAGAAACGAGTTAGCAGTTTAGCACCTCCAGTTCCATCGAGTTCCATTAGCTTTTGGCTAAATGCCTGAAAAAATTTAACACATTCTCAAGATATTGTGAGTATGACCACAACCATATACTACATATATATAATAAAATAAAAATAATAAATAAACGATTTGTTATCATGCTGTTCTGAGAAGAGGAATTGTGAGACATAAGTTGCTACTTAAATAATGAAAATAATAGTATATATAATAATTTTTCAGTAGCAGGAGTGGTTTTCCATAGTAATCTAACTTTTGTAAGTCACCAAGCAAATTTTATGCAATATTCCAGGCTTTCCCAAAGTAGGATTCGTAAACCCTGGTGGTCTGTGAGGGAATTGCCCACATGTCAAAGGGGTTCAGCTGACAAAAAAAGTTAGAAAACCCCTGCAATAATTCAAAAGACAACGGAAAACAAAGCAAAGAATATTTAAGTTTTATTTCTGCTTGTGTGTTTTTTATTAGAAAAAAGAGGTCTCCTATTATTTTTTCATTTTATTTATCTTACATCACCTTCTTCTGAGAAAAAGATCACAGCAATCTCATGTCTCCTCTAGAATTTCAGAAGAGATTTCAAACTGTGTTTAGACCTGCCAAGATACCAAAATCTAAATATGATCTTCCGATTTCACCATTTGTATCTTAAATTAAATAAAAATACATTGTCTCCTGAGACGTGAAAGAGCGTCTTCTAAGCAATAAAGGTTTTTTTCGTGCCTATGAGAAATTTTAAGCTACCATCTTTGTGAAAGACGCGTGTTTACATGTTTTTGATGTGTGGTTGCCATTAGAGCCATCCTGGCCTCTAGATGGAGTTGTTGGCTGTTGGCGGGTCAAAGAAAAGTAGGCCTACTGACCCATTAAATGCACAAGTGGATGGAAAAGAAAGAGATTTGGGAATTCTTAATTGATTCTGTGAGCATCAAAGCAACAATTAGCTCACTATTTAAGGCTGGAATACACTTTTGCCCAGATTTTGCCATAATTATCAGTCTGGACGAATCAACGCTACCAAAATTCAAAGCTAATCAGCAGATTCTAAGCAGTCAGAGTTGACCGATTTCACATAAAATTGCTTCGTGAATGATGGTGAGAGGCTTTTGTCATCTTTCTCTTAGCAATGTAGTCTGTGATCCTTATTTGTATTATAACCAGCTTTTCTCTGTAAACATTTACAAAGTTGCAGAATGTATTATTTGTATGTTATTTATTTGATTCTTCTTTTCATAATAATCTTTTAAGAGAAACGATGCAAAGAAGAGATTTACTGCACTGTAGCGAACTTCATTAATTATAAAAAGTTTGTGAGATCACTCTTGATTAAACTAGGCCTAGTGTTTATTTATAGATGACTGACAGTCTTTTAGTTATTTGAAAGGGAGCAGTGTGTGACCCGCGCTGGCAAAATGAGTTCGAATGAATCATTTTTCAAATATGATTTATTTTTATTTTCATATTCTCAATTAAAATACTTTCAAAATGACATGGTTTGTTGGATTCCGACACAAAAATGATTGAGCAAATTCTAAGTTTAAACGCGTCAGCAAAGTTGATTCTGAGAAATATCAAATGACATTTTTCTGAAGATTACAAAGCAAAATCATCAAGCAATTGCTGTAATTATTATTATTTATTTTATTTATCGTTGTTATTAAAAAACGAGAACAATAATGTAAATAAACAGTAGGCCTAGTTAAAACAAGAGAGGTGAGTGATTCCCATTGGTTCTTGTTTATATCATGAATTAAATACTATTCGAATTAAAGAATAACATTTGAGATCTGCTGCAGCAAATAGAAGAATTTCAGTAAATAATGACCTAAATTTACATTTTCATTTGCATTAGTGATGGGAAACTCTTTTTTCCGACTTTTTAGTCTCGTTCATCAAAAAGACTAAATCTAAGCAAAACATGATTAAAATGTTATGTGTCACTTCCCTAATATATCTACTACTTGTGCAAATATGAATTAAAACAACAAACAATACAAAACTATAATGCTATGAGAAACAGAACATTAATTTAGTCTTTAGTTTATGATTACAAAGGCTATGGAATACCCAAGATGTGCCACTTGTATAGTTTTGGACAGGGAAAAATGCAAAGCTTAAAATGGCCAATCAATCACATTAAAGCCCCGCCTTCTAAATAAAACAGCCAATCGCTGGTCTGTGAAGTCAGCTCATGCATCTGCCATTAGAAGTTTTGGTTGCTATAGAAACAGTCAGCATTCTGGGACGTGCGCCTAGGACTGTGCATGCACACTGGCTGATCTCGACTGAAAAATAATTAATCGTAAAGAGTTTGGTAGAATTTTATGTTTTCCAATGCAAAGAGAGGCATTTCAAAGATGGCTGCCGAGTGACATGACTTTTTTTAAAGAGACTTCAAGTCTTCGTGTCTGAGTTGTTTGTTCATCATGTGACAGCTACATAAGACTTAACCAGTGTGGTATGATATGGAGAAAAAATTTATTACTTCATCTCCCAAGTTTTTCGAGCAAATTCCAGTATTGTGCATGTGAGATTAAACGAATCACTCGCCGAGGCATCTTGTTCTTCACGAGTCACAAAAATTTGTTCAAAATGAAGGAATCATTCAACGACCCATCACTAATTTTCATTACATTTTTGTTTCTCACATAAACTGTATGCTGCACTATATAAAAATTCTTTGAATCTCAACGAGTGTTGAAAATATAAACAGCAGGAAGGTTTGGTACAGCATATGTAAGATTTTCCTATGTATGAAAGTATGTTTTTGTGCCCCTAGCTATTCCAGGATGAGTTTCTAGGTGCATAAGCAGGTGAATGTGTGATGAATGCTAGACTGACGACAGAATCTTGGGGGGACGAATGCTGAGCGCTGTGTGATGGCCTAGCCAACGGCCCCCCTCCCTGGGTAACCTTTACCACAGGTTTGCCTGTCAGCCTGGAGCTTTGACTCATCCACAGCCACGATGCCCTTTTCCCTGAGAGCACCGCCAAATGTGATGTGACATGGAGGAAAGAGAGAGGGAGGACAAAAAAAGAAAAAGAGTAAGAGAGAGAGAGAGAGAGAGAGAGAGAGAAAATCAGGTGAATGAGGGAATTACTTTATTTGATGGTGCCCTTAGGAAGCAGATTGATTATATATAAACTCAAGCTTATGTATGCATTTGTTAAAACAAGATATTTACATTTTCTAGAGCCTAGGTGTTCTGAGTGGTTATAAGATACTTGCATACTGCCCCGAGCCAAAAGAGCCCATCTTCAGCTCTTTATGATATCCTGGCCTCTAGGTATGGCCTGGGCTTATTCTTATTCGTCGGGAGAAAACACAAGTATGACTGAAGTAATGGCAATATATTTGACTGATAGGTTGACTGTGTATAACTGACCTTTATAACAGGCATCAAACATCAACTCAGATTTGCTTTTGTTACCACTGGAAAGCAGCAACAATGTTATAGCTCTGGTTTAGATCAGACAAAGGGAAAAAAAAGGGTCTATTAGTGTCTGACAGAACCTCCTAGAAAGCCAGACAGCCCTCTAGAGACAGAGACAGGGAGAGTAGACTCATATGCAGGTATAGAGGAAAGTAGAACAGTGGAGCCGGAGAGAGTATAGTATAGACCTCATGTGTGCATTTTCTTACATTGAAAAATGCTGCATGTACACTACTGTTGAAAAGTTAGTATTATATTCAGCAAGGACATATTCAATTGATCAAAAGTGGTACTAAAGACTTTTCGATTTTTTATTCTTTTGAACTTTCCATTTATCAGAGAATGTTTTTCCACAAATGTTTTATTTTAATTTTATTTTTTTTAACCTCCATTTTATATGTTCCACCACATTTAATATCTCTCTGGTTTGAAGATTTATTGAATAACTGCTGAAAGAGAAGGATCTGTGGGGTTCTTAGAAGTTTCAACATCAGCTGTTCCCAGTTTGCCAACTGCCCTCTTCTCTCCATTTATTAATTTCTCCTTAGGTTTTAGCATTATTTCTGGAAATTTCTCCCAGTGTCTTGTCTCTCCCACATAGTTTTATACTCTGGGCATTCTGCAGAAATTCAAGCCTCTAAAATACTTTAGTCAGGAATTTTTTTAAATAATTTCTCAACAATGTTTTTACTCACCCCTCTACTTACAGTCATTTTCTGTCCGGCTTTCGTCACCTTAAGAAAGAGAGAGCTGTTACCTAATAAAAGCTTTTTTATTTTAGTCTGATTAATGATTTTAATTTAATCTGACGTTTAACTATCAGCATTTAATAGTATCTATCTTTTTTAATCTAATGAATAGATAACTATTTTGGGGTAATAGATAACTTTTCCCCAATCAAACCTGAACTAGCCAACCAAGGTGTTCTGGGTTACTATGATTATTACAGGCAGGTGTTTTAAGAGTGTGTTGGAACCAGAGTCTGCAGGATGGTAGCTCTCCAGGAGAATGGCTTGAAATCTCTAGGGCAATATTTTGGCTTCTTGCCCTGATGTTTGGTTCAGAGGTCCATTAGCTTCAACCCCAGCCAAAGATATCCTTCCTCTGGCAACAGTGGAATCCCTTTTCTCAGAAGTAGCAGCTCCAAGAGTCTTCTAAATGGATTTTGTGGCTGTAGAGGGGAGCCCAATCCTGTTCCTGGAGAGCTATTTTCTTTCAGAGTTCTAACCCTGGTCCATATACCTGTTATTATTAAATGTTACTAAAAATCTTTCATTCTGAATATTGGTTTGTGGCTGTTCTAAATGAAAACGTATAACATCCGTTACTCTGGATGACTTGAATGGCTTTATCAGCATGAAGACGTTGTGCTTTGTTTTCAAACTTTCACTTCCCCCCTCGTGGTAACCGCAACCTTATCTGTCAATACAACTTCCCCAAACAAAACACTTCTGGTAAATATCATTCTAACTATAGTCCTACAGAACTTGTGCTAAACAAAATCCGGTATCTGGTTTGGTGTTGGGTGTGGTTTTACTGAAAATTGTTGAACTCGTATCTGTAAGTCAGTCAAAGGTCAGCCAAATCGAACCATTCTTTTAATTAATGTCTGCTGTTTCTGTACTATAGTGCAGACTGAAAATGTGGAGTGAACTGTGTTGCTAACACCTCTGCAGGCGTAATATATTATCTCTATCTATGCGTATGCTGGAGTTTATTGCCATCCCAAACATGCTCCGTAATTCAGAGCAACTGCTAAATAGCTCAACAGTGACCACAAACTGCAGTGGCCCTGAGTATATTCCTCATTAATTTTTTGCATGGCATTTTGTAAGCTGTAAGCTTTAAACCAAAACGACCAGCTCCAAGATTAATCAAAACATTACAAAATTTAATTTGAACATCACTTAAATTATGTCTCTCTAGGGCCCACCTTGGTTTGGCTAAATAACATGATCTGTTCGCACATTTTAAGCTATAAAATTTGGAAACATGACCATGACCCCTGTAATATTTTTTTTTCTTCTATGTTGGCTTACTGAATTGAAGTATATGAAGTAGTATATATGCCCATCCCAATAAGTGGGATTGCAAGTGACATAAATGAATCATAAACAACGGTATGATATATTAGGAGGCCTTAACTACTATGCACTTACATTTAAATTAATTGCTGGATATCACCGTTTATAAAGCAACACATGTAACTATGTTAACTGTGTCATGTCAAATATGGTCTATTGAACATCACAAAACAAGTGTGCTCTGGAGAACCCTCTCTCCATTTCTTTGTGTCTCTGTTCTCTTTGTCAGTCACACATTTTTAACTTGCGTGAGTGTGGTTTCACACTGCTCTGCTTTTCTCAGTTTGAGAGGCGAATGTCAGTGCTGGTGTTACTATGACATGTGTGAACTTTATGGCTCACAACCAGACCTGATCATAGACTAAATGTCTGGACTGACATCACGTATGAATATACACTCCTGAACAAAATCTAACAATTGAACAAAAACTGTTACAATTGACGGGTCTGAGGCATGCAGATCCAATTGCAGACTTTTATTTAGCAAAGTAATGGTCAAAGCAGGCAGATGTCGAGACACAGCAAACAGGAATATACGAGGCAGAGCAAGAATTCATAAACAGCATCCATAGCCGTGACTTGCCAGGATGAGGGTTCATAGGCATAAGACCATAGTCTTAAAAAGGTAAAATATGCACAAAAATATGGCTTTCATGTCATTGTTCAGGCAGTAACACTTCCTGATGGCAATGACAAAAGGTCTTTCTGTCTTTGAGTGTGGCAGGATTGCTGAGCCCTGTTTGCAACATGCCATCATTGGCAAGTTTAAACTCAACAAGACAGTTATTTTACATTTTTTAAAAGATCCTTAAAGAGTCTGTAAAGACAAAAAAGTCTGTAGTGGTAGACCTGCTGTACAAATAGAGGCCCTTACTGATGCTGACATTTGTAATTTGCAAGAGAGCACCAAACATGGGACATCGAAAAATGGAAGAAAGTTTTATTCTCTGGTGAGAAAAATTTAGCCTAGACAGTCCTGGTGGCTTCCAATGTTACTGACATGACAAAGAGATCACACTGAAGATGTTTTCTACAGGGCACAGTGGAAAAGGCTCCATCATGATCTGGTGTACGTTTCAATGGATCTTCAGGATGTGCAGGGGGCAGAATGTGATTTTGCTGAGTGCAACATGCTTCTGGATAAACATCTTTGTTCACCCTGGAAGCAACATTGTGATAAACCAATCGAATTTGAAGAACCAGTTTTTGTGAAGTTTAGGTTTACAGTGTTTGGTGCTTGTACATCATCACAGCCATTGAATTTTTTGTCCTATCACTCTCGAGATCTTTTAGGAATTGTGAAATAAATGTAATAAATTTGCTTGTGCGCCTCAACAACCCTGCCACACTCAAAGACAGAAAGACCTTTTGTATTTGCCATCAGGAAATCATGACAGTGTTATGGCCTGAAGAACAATGACATGAAAGCCATATTTTTGTGCAGATTTGAACTTTTTAAGGCTATGGTCCTTTGATCAGCTGATGAACAGCCTGTTTGAGTTTAAATGCAGTTTTTTAATAAATTGCCTATTTTCTGTCCTGTTTCTTCTTTTGCCATTATGAAGTGATACTTACAACATGCTTATAATCCACCAGCAATATGAAATATGAAAACATGAATCTTTTCCCTGGTCTCAAGATTTTGTTCAGGAGTACATTAGGCTTGTTTTAAATATTTTTGACTGACTAACCTTGAAGTATGATTCTGAAATCAGAGTCAGAGTAATACTGATCAAATCATTCCAGTTGTTGATGATTCTATTTTTATAATTTAAATGAACACATTTATATAATTACTGTACTGCATATCCCATATTGCATTTTTTCCCACAATATAATACAATTAATATATTCAGCAATTTGACACTACACTTCAGTTTCTTAGCTGACTCTGCTGGCATTAGTAATGCTAAATCCAGTGTTAATTGACTAATGGGTTTGCTTTGATTATGAGGAATTCTGTCTTCAAAAAGTTAAGCTAAAGGTGGTGTTCCTTCATCCAGTTCAAAATGTATGAAAGGCAGGGATAAGATTGTGTGGTCAAGTATGATAGATAGAACTGTCTAAAGCTTTGCGATAGAAACTTTGTGATAGAAACTGCATTGATTGCGGTTAGTGATGTTGTATAACTTTGAAAAGGACAGGACCAAACACTGAACCCTGAGGCACCCCAATTGTTACAAACTGAATATTCATGTACTAGGTTTATTTTGAACCCTCAGGAACACTAATGCTACTCATATGAGATTCCATTTCAAACGCTGACTTAGAAGGTTGTTTCCTGAATAGATAGCACACCAGCTCATATTTTAGAACAGAGCTATGGTTTGTTTATCAGAGTTAAAACATTCTTTCAGAGCAATCTTTCACACAGATTGAGCTGTCATTATGTTGACCTGAGACAATGTGCTGCTTTTTGCCAGCAGGCCTTTTCCAGGCCAGGCCTCAGACCAGAAAGATGAGTGAAGAGCAATCCCTGAAAATCCCAGAGTTTTTCACCCCCCTAGAGCATGGCTGATTACCTGGGTCCCTGCCAACACTCTCGAGGAACAGCGTAAACAGGGTTTTATTCACACACGAACATCATCGCATCACATGTGCACAGAGCAGATCAAATATATTAATCAGAAACTCCACAGTACTTGCTAGATGTGCTAGACAGATGTCCACTTCCTTAAAACTTCAAAAAATCTTACTGGTTCTCCTTCATCTAGAAAGCATTTTAAAATTCTGTTTAATATATGTAATGTGTTCTGTGTGTGTTGGCCAATTGTCACTTCAGAGAACTTTACTGGATTTATATGGAATTATAGTGTTGGTTTACAGACGCAAAGGAAGCAAAGTTTCCCTACTTTAGCAAAGGAAAACCAGCCTCCTCTTGGCTTATATCAACATTTTTCTTTACAATTCCCTGTTTTGTGCTTCTAATTCGTGACCATGGGTTTGTTTTTCTCTCTCCTCTGCCTCTCTTTTGTCACTAATCACCAATGTATGCACTTTTTCATCTGCCCGAAACTGCTTTTGTGTATGACAGCAGAAGTGAGAGCAAATTGTTCATAACTATAGATATTTTTCTTACAGAAACGCATTGATTTACTAAAGGAACCATTTTACTTTTTTAACCCTTCACTTACCCCACATGGCCATGTGTTTTATTACGAATTAATGGATGCTCTTTATTTGACAACTTAATTTGGACTGTTTAAAAAAACATCTGCCCAATGTCATTATTAAGCATGGAAGAGCAAAGACACTTTTAAATGTAACTCTGATTGGATTTGTCTTAAAGAAGAATATCATAAACACCTATCATGCCTTTGAGGGTTAGTAAAACATGGGCTTTTCAGTTTTCAGTTTTAAGTGACTAACCATTTAAGAGTTTGGAACAACATGAGATTTATTTTCAGTGTGTGGGAAAACCATGTCAAACAGTAGCATGAAACATTAATTAGAAAAAAAAAGAAATATACAGTTTTAATCTTACTATATGGTCCAAAAAGTAATCTCAAGACAAATGAGACACCATGCTGTTTCTGTGGTCATTAAGAAAAATGCCAGACATTGTTCTTGAACCATCAAGACTTGAGGTTTTAGTTTCAATTGTTCCAGAATTGATTGTTCTTTCTCCTCTCTCTGTCTCATGCTCTCTCTCTTTATCAGATTTGGACCTTTTCTTACAGTGTGATATCCCATTCACAGATGAAGAATTGTGTTATCATTCTGATAGAGTATTCTCATCCGTCATTCCCTTCCTCGTTTATTCATAGCCGCTGCATTTCATCTTCATTACACCGTTTATCATTGTCCTTTATTGTGGTATCTGTGTCTGACATTCCTTCTTCATTCTTGGAGGAAAATAGTTGTCCAATTCAGCCCGAGGATCTTTCTCTGCACCTTTCTGATCTTCACTGTTTACATATATTGGATCGCATACCTTTTATCATGTCAAAAGGGTTTTTTGCAACTTAATAGTTTAAGCTCGAAATGTTAAAACTAATAGTTTAAAATAAATAGCTGTCTCTCACCCTCATGTGGTTCCAAAATCGTAAAGTGCTTTCTTCGGTGGAACACAAAAACAGAAGTTTAGCCGAATGTACACAATGCTCTCCAGAGTACTAGTTCTCAGAACTGCAATTTGCATAATGCACTCGCCCTGTCCTGATTACTTGCCCAGGTGTACCTCGTTAAGACAACTATTTAAGATGCAGCCAAATGCTCTCACATTGTGAAGTCTTTTCCTTGCCCCGGCTGGTAATTCTGAGCATTATTCCAGGTCGTCTTCCTTTGTTTGACCTTGTTCTGTTTACTGTTTATTCTGATTGTTTGCTGCCTGCCTATCGACCTTCTGCTTGTGTACCCCGACTCTGATTATTATCTGCCTGCCTCGACCCTTGCCTGTCTCCGTTTACGATTCTGCCTTGCCTGTGACATTCCTGTTATCGTTGCCGACTCTCTGCCTATTTAACAATTTTTATTAAAGAGCACGCAAATGGATCTGACCGCTTCTGACTCCTCAATACAATCATAAATTCGGAAGTGTTCACAATACAGCATTGTGGCAGGTTTTATCTCAGTTGCATCATGTTTGTTATATCATTATTGTGTGTTTAAAGTCACTGTGAAGCGACTTGATAAGTTGCATTTCCTTGGTGTTTGACATATTTGCAACTGAATATTAAGCCAGAGCCAGGGCCAGGAATATATGACTGATTAGATAATGTATAACATATGTTAAGACATTGTTCTTCAGTAGATTAATTATACTGTAAGCCACTTTCTTGCAGTGGCTAACTACTTCTCCAGAATAGCCTCTCAGTGTTTGTTTTTTTTTTCCTCGTTGGTGATTTTCAGTAATATAATATGGGGTTGGGGGTTATTCAAAAGCAGGAGGGAGAGAATTGATTATCTGTCTTTGTCTATCTGTCAACCCTCATCTCTAGCCCCAGTTTCATTCAGCTAGAAGAATGTGAAATCTTTGTTTTTTGGTCTACCTGACTAGCATAGAGTGATCATCAAGAAACAGCACATTAAACCCAATGGGACTGCACAGGCCCACACTCACTCCTGTGAGAGTTTGGTCTGTGAGGAACTCTTGTCTGATCTATTCAGGTTTTTCTCTTCTGCCCCCCAAATGTCAGTCTTCAAATGTCTCTCTGCCTGTCAGCTTCTACATCTGATGAAAGCCAGAATCCACAAAACCTGTTCAGAGAGCAAACAGAGAGAGAGAGAAACAGTGAGATAATGGGAGTTCATGATAGTGTGGATAGGGTGACGATTTGTTAGATAAAGAGAGATTGGGGGATGCTGGGAGGCTGTATTAGGGTGGGCGGCTCAGTGTCTTGTCTCTCTCAGTGGTGACACTCACTCTGCTCTGAGCAGGATGTTAAAATTTAAAATGTCTCCTGCTGTGATGTAACAGTGTGTCATGAAACAAAACCGAGAGACAACTTGATCTGCACGCATACACAAATACGCGCGCGAACACACACACCAACTCACCAATCAGCCAATTCGCACTATATGGTTATTTTTTGTAGCCATCATCATGAACAGTATATTTTAGTTTTTTTCGACTACCAGAAAATTATTCAGAATTTTGTGTGTAACATCCACATGGATTACATTAATCCATTATCTAATCCTGAATTTACTATTTAAAATATATAAACTCACTGAAATCCCGGCAAGCACAAAACATTAATGCACCATTTTACTTCTATAATTAGTTCAGTACAGATCAGGGTTTTTCAATTTGGGGTCCAGGGATCCCCAGGAGGCTGCAAGGGAGTGCTAAAAGATCAATTAATCACCTTCATTTATTCAGCGCTTTTGACAATACAAATCATGTCAAAGCACTGAACAGTATTATATTTGGAGAATATAGTGTCAGTATTTTATTACTGAATGCACAGACGCCATTGTCTAGATCAGCTCAGTTTCAAAAATAATTTTATTTTCTAAATAATTTTAACAAATATTTATAAGATTCATTTTCCTACAATATGAACTGGGGTTTTTTACGTAAAAATATAGAGCTGTTTTTAATATAAATTTATTAATGTTCCATGTTCCAATGTAACATGATTATATTTGTGGGAGTGTGATATGTAAAAACTAAAATCTCCTGCTATAGTTTACTAAAGACAACTCTAGAGAGATACTGGATCACATTTGATCATAACCTCATGCTCTGGCACTTTTTAAAATCTGAATGTAGCAAACCTACATAACTGGACTATTGCTGAAATGTGGGTCTTCTACTTCCTTTCTGTCCTGGTTGGTTGCTGCTCTCCTCCTAACATCTCATCACATCTGTTTCATTCTCTTCACCCTCACATCTCTACATACTGAGTGACTCCACTTATCGGCACTCATCCCCTCTGATCCATGTCTCTCAACATCAAACCAAGCATTCCTCATCTGCTCCTGAGACCTCAGGAAGGGCTGGATACATGATATCATACTGATGTCAGAATTGTATGACCATCAGCTGAGGTCATCTGTAAATATTGACATATTAGAACCATGAAGGCATGTATTAGATCAGTGGTTCTCAGCTGGTTTTTGTTCAAGTCACACAATTTTTACATTAAACATTGGTAGATGCAGTTTATGTTTGCATTAAGTGTTTCTATTAGGAAAGAGAAAAATGCAGCACAGAATGAAAAAAGCAGGTATCTCAGAATACATTTTCGAAAGTTGAATATTATTCATAACATCAAAAATCACAATGTCCCAAATTTCCACCTAAAGTGCATGTTAAAGAGTTAGTTCACTCAAAAAATGTTATCATTTACAATCTTTATGCTGTTAAAAACTTCTTGAAGATTTCTTTTTTTAAATTCCGGCTTTTCATTATCTCATAAACTCCCTTGCTAACTCTCCCTTGCTAACTCCCATTTGTAGCCCTGTAGTAATGTATACCTGTAAACCCTTATGCATTGGAGTAAGACCTTTGCCGTGGTTCTGGCTTGAAGCCACAATTAAAAAATAAATAAGTAAACATGCATACACATTCATATTCACTTGGCTTGGCCTGTACCATCTGTCAACCTCCCGAGTTCCTGAAACGTGACTTTATGGAGGGATTATCTCTTCAGGCAGACCAGCGCTGCCCGCTCTCACAGTGCCAGCTCATGTACCCAGCACCCTTCCCATGTCTCAATCTCACCCTCAGTCATGCTCGTACAGGTGTCACTCCTGATTCCAGGAGCCTCCCCCATCCTCACTATATCTGCTTGTGTCTGCTCTGTGCCAACATCCAAGCCAGTCCATGTGCCCGCTCGACTGTAGTGCCAGGGTCATACCTGCTTTCGCTTTAATCCGGAGGGCATGTTCAGATGCCGGCTCTACTAGATACTAATCTGTGATCTCATGTGTGAAGGGCATTCAGTTCACTGCCGCATGTCCACATCAGATGTTACTGAAAAATAGAAAGTATGTTTATTTTTTAGCAGATTGTCAACATCGACATTGTAGGATTTTAAGATTAAGACCTCTAGTGTAAAACATCATGAAATTTCAGGAAGGTAAGTCTACTTAGTTCTCTTGACAGCAAAATTCTTAGGTCCCGTTTTCATTTTAAAATGCTTAACTTTTGCTACAGTTATCTTATCATGGCTGCCAACATTGGCTTTGCGGATCTTTGATGACCGTGTAAACATCATGCTCATTGTTGTACCCATAGATATGTATTGGTAGATTCCCCATTTGACAGCTCTAAACACGCAGTAGTGTCCTCCATCTAAATAAATGGGAATCCACCTATGCATGTCTGTGGTTGTACCTGCATGAATGGTCATATGACAAGCTTTTTCGGTTGTGTAGTGTGGAAGGAGATTGTTTCTGAGGTCCTATCCACACTGAATGCGGTTATTTTCAGCTTTTTCGACATGGTTCTGATGGCAGAGGTCAGAGGAGAGGTCAGAGGAGAATGGCTAGACTTTTCGAGTTGATCGAAAAGCAACAGTAGCTCAAATAACCACTCGTTACAACCGAGGAATTCAGCAGAGCATCTATGAGTCCACAGGATGTCAAACCTTGAAGCAGATGGGCTACAGAAGGAGAAGACCACACTGGGTGCCACTATTGTCAGCCAAGAAAACACAACTGAGGATACAGTTAACACAGACTCATCAAAATGGGACAACAGAAGATTGAAGGTCACTTGGTCTGATGAGTTTTTGATTTCTGCTGCTACATTCAGATTAGAATTGGACATGAACAATAAGAATGCATGCCGGCCTTTTATAGACAGTTCAGGCTGCTGTTCGTGTAGAGGATATTTTTGTGGCACACTTTGGGTTTCGTAGTACTGAGTGTTTTTTTCATGTCACAGCCTACCTGAGTATTGCTGCTGACCATGTCTATTCCTTTATGACCACAATGTAGCCATCTTGTGATGACTTTTTTCCAGCAGGATAGCATGAAATGACACAAAGCTAAACCTAAAAAAGTAATTTATCCCGGCATGGCAAAAGTCATCCAGGTACAAGGTCAATATTTCAGAAAGTATATAGATTCATTACACACAGAGGGAAATATTTTAAGCCTTTATTTCTTGAAATTTTGATGCTTATGGCTTACAGATAATGAAATTGCAAAATTCAGTATCTCAGAAAATTTAAATATTGTGAAAAAGTTGAATATTGTATCAAAGCAACTCTGGCTTCCATTACACTTGAGCTGATTGCCTCCACGCCACGCCACATTGATGCAGTAATTCATGCAAAAGGAGCCCCAACCAAGTATTGAGTGCAAAGAAATGAACATATTTTTCGGAACCCTGACACTTCTGTTTAAAATATCCTGTTTGAGTTTTCATTATTATTAAGCCACAATAATCAAAATTTAAAGACATAAAGGCTTGAAATATTTTAATATGCGTGATGAATCTATATAATATATGCGTTTCACTTTCTAAAACGAGTGACCGAAAATATTGACCTTTTTCATGATATTCTAATTTTTTGATTTTCAGCAGCCATTACAGTCATATAGTTTGTTTAGTGCTCAATAGGCAAACTGGCAGAGGCAAACTGATTTTCTGAGTGACAAGTTTTTAAAAAAGTCACCGCCTCAGTAAGAGCATGTGGTGTCCCATCAAATGTTGCTGTGGGTTTATTGATTTCAAACCATGACCGCATAACTCTAACCAAACTCTAGACCACCAAAATGAGATTCTGTTCATCTGTTTGCAACCTATCACACAGTGTTGTGTTGATGTACCGTACTAAATTAAATAACTAAAAATTCTATAGATGTATTCAAAATAGTATAAATAGAGATAATAGTATATATACAGAAAAACACAACAAAATGGCTTTAATTAAAATGAAATAAAATAATAATTATTATTTTAAAAAAATCTAAATTATGAAACAAAAAATCAACAAAATACTACAAAATAATATGACAGAACTATGTAGTATGATTCTAAACAACACTGGGCAGCAATCATAGATTTTGTAGGGAAATAATCTCATGTTGAGTTTGATTGTGAAGGTCTTTGCTGTATATGTAAGGAGTGGCAGTCACTCCGGAAGCACAGATACGAAAAAAAAAAATAGCCCATGTTTCAAAACACCGAAACCACAAAGTCATACAGCACTGGTGTTATTCTAACACCTTCAGAGCAAACATGAATGTTTAATCTCTTCTTGTTAAAGCACGCTACATCTCTTTCTCTTTTACCTCATCCACTCTGACTTTTATTTCTTAAGGTTTATCTGAGGTGAATATCACTATGCAGACAACAAAATGTTTTATTAAAACCATTAAATGTTGTTAGGCTTCTTGAAGTGATGCATGCTTTATTGCCCAGTAATATATTTATTATGTTGTATATGTAGTACTTCCAAAATTTACCTTATTGCATACAATACACTCACATAATGAGATATGTGCTATATATCAAAACTTTATACCACATCTCATTACAGATAAATTATTACAGAAATGTTAAATTATCTTAAAATGTGGCTATAAAGCATGAATATATTTAGCGGAGACACTGCAGGCAAAAACGCATTTTTTTATGCACCAGGCAAATTTGAGTTTTTGGGCTTTTCAGACTAGTGGAAAGAAAACATCATAAAGACACTGCTAAGTGTTTCTTTTATAGCACTTTAACTATTTGTGTCAATAGATTTCAATTACAGGACCATTTTCTAAAGGCCATTTTCTCAAAATGAGTTTTTTCTCCTACACTGAGCCATAAATCTCCACTTCAGTAGCACTTACAAACAGCAAACTGTACATTTGTATTCCTGTCTATATCCTCAAAGTGTAAAAATATACTGTTTTCCATCTATTCCAAGTATTTTTTGAATTGTGGAGTGACAAAAGGAGTCAAATCAATTAAGCAAGAATTTTGAAACTGACTTTTGTTCTAGAAATGTATGCAAATAAGTGCAAATTTCATTAAATAACACCTTCTTTGCATATACAAACCTAACATTTAAAAAAACTTGTAATACCAAAAATGTTTACATTTATCAATGTAATCAATTACTTTTTTTTACTAATTACTTTTATTACTAATTACTTTTTTTTTTACCCTATTCACCTGCAATGTCTTGCCTTATATTATTAACACGAACCAACGTGTAGGCCTATTGTAAAAACACACACACACACACACACAAAAAAAATTATAATAAGACCTAAAATCATTTCAACTGACGATCGATCAGTCTTCATTCTTTAGTCTTTTATTATCTAAAAGAACCTGGGATATAAGTGCATAGGTAAAACCTTTTTATTTTTAGTGCATTTAAGACTGTATTTAAGCAAAGAGAGAATCGTTGCTCAGAATTCAAAAGCGTTCTCTGGTTTCGAGAGAGCAGGATTCCTTCTTGCACTTGCTGTGAGTTTCATCAGCTGTGTAGTTAGTTATTACTGCTAGTGAACTTGACTTAGGAGATTCGGAGCCTCCAGAGCCTGTTCTGAAAGCATTCATGCCCAATTTGACATGCAGACGTAATCAATAGCCTATTGCATTTACTGACATTGATTTCATTTTGATCTTCTGGCTGGGAAGGATCTGCATTTGTCTGGCATTGCTACGTAAGTGGTTGCTCAAAGGTTGCAACCAAAAGGTATTTAATTCCATAATGTTGCACTTGTTCGTGTTGTATTCATTTTAAATTCAACTGAATTATCTATTTATTCATATTGGAAATGTCGGATAAATGAATCATTTTAATATGTGCGCTAATGCGTGATGTGTAAAAAGTTCTTTGAGACCTAATATGGAAAAAATACAGTTTTATGTTATCTCTGCTCTCTGCTGATAGTCATAAATATGGACAATGAGCGAAAAAAAAGTCATGTGATGAACGTCATCGCTTAAAAACTTCTGATAGATTTGTATTAAAAAGTTAAGGCAGGTTGTTAAAATCAGTTTGTGGAGCTGTGAACAAGCTTGTTCATTCTGAAACTCTATTTCGCTGCTCTCATATTTCTTCTTTTTTTTTTTTTTCTTTTACAGGCTGCCATTTCCACTAAATTAGTGCCCAGGGTTTTAATTGTAGTTTACGAAGACCATTTATTGGTGTACGAGGAGAGTTTGCATGTGCCTGTTTGTCTGTGTTCGTGTTTAACAATTTTGGGCCTCATCCAGCCTTCCTGTGGTTGATTTTTTTTTTCATTTAAAGTTTTTTTTTCCACAGTATGCTTTATTTTTTCACCATATGTGTTGCTGCCTCTCACCATACAACCGCTGTTTTTATAGTGAATTAGCACTTCAAACCCCAAAACAGACTTCCACTGTGTGACTATAATCCAAGTGCTAGTATTTCAACAACAAAGCCATACCTTTTCCAGTCAGGACGGGAGAAGACGCTTCCGCATATATTTCTGTATATACTGTATAAACTTGAGAGATATTGCGGCACGGGTCAGGAATAGTTATTTATAACTAATAAAGAAAAATTTTTGTAAAAACATCCTCTGTTTATTTGTTATTTTTAGCAATCATGTTGATAATTCAGACGCTTTAGAAATTTGCATATCAAACACAATACAGTAGGCTTTTACAGGGTTAAGCAAATATTTTTGGCATTTCCAAAGCACTTGTCTTACAAAAGTTCTCTCCTATCAATCTCTGTGTAGCGACTCATCTTTCCCTCTGCGTCCTGCTCAACTCTCTTCTTGCCCTCCTAGAGGCCTCTGGGACCCTGGAGGTTAATTAATAGTTAATTAGATTTGTTGAGATTGATTAGTGATTTTGTCTTGCCGCTGTTGCTGCACATCATTGCCTCCTGCAGAGACATCATTAATGTGTCTTAACTCCCTAGGCTGTCTGATTACACACAGACACACACACACACACACACACACACACACACCATTGCCCTTGGAGGGCAACCACACTGAAGAACAGGCTCTCCAAAATATCCCAGAGGGAGGGAGGGATGGAGAAATAAAGACAGATTTTATGAAAAGGGAAAAAACAAGAACAAAAGAGACCAAGAGACTGAGCATAGACAGTCACTCTCGTCACTCTTTTTTACGTGAAAAATTGACTGTATTCTTGCATAACCATAAAAAATACAATAAAAATTATGTTTTCAGCTTTCCAAAAACATTCAGAAATAACACTGAAACACAGATGTTCTTAGAACCTATTTTTGTTATCTGAGCATATAGACGTTAGACAGCATGCAGATTTTCTCTGTAGGGTGGCACTAAGCAGACTCTTTCACTCGTTTTAACACATTTAGGAAGGACAGATACAATGTCAGCACTGAGAGTCAGCGAATAATTTACCCGCTGTTTCAAGGTTTTTTTTTTTTTACAACACGATTTGCAGGCTTCAATAAAATCTTCCACAGTTTGACAGTATGAGAAGTCACCCGTGTTGCCCTCACACTTTGGGTACCACGACCTTTGTAGCTCACAGTGACGTCTGCACACATTTAAAAGGGTTACTCTACCCCAAAATGAAAATGTAGTTATTAATCACTTATCCCCATATCGATCCGAACACATAAAAGCTTTGTTTATCTTCGGAACACAATTTAAGATATTTTTGATGAAAACCGGGGGGCTTGTAACTGCCCCATTGACCACCAAACAATTACCACTGTCAAGGTGCAGAAAGTTATTGGGGTGGAGTCCCTTTAAATTTGAATTAAAGTTTAGTGTGAGCTGTTTTATATGAATTATGGTGCTTTTACTTTTATCATATGATATACAAGTAACTATAGAAGTGGCTGATTTCGCTGCAATATCTAGGTGAAAGTGAAACTTAATATTTTTAGGCCAGTATTGCCATTGTATACTGCTTTCACACCTGTACAGTATCCATATACCAGTTATATACAGTTACATAATTTTGGCTGTTTTTCAGTGTCGTATATGATTTTTGACCAATGAGACCAAAGCTGTGTAATTTGAACATGTAATTTCATATATACAAATTCCTGATGGTTTTGATGTACATCTCACTTTATTTGCTATACTTTATAAAATAGTAATAAAATACAGAAAAACTGTTTAAGAAAAATTTATGGGAGAAATATGGCACAGTTTACTTTATTTTGTTATCCTCACTGTAAACACTAGTTAAAACATATAAAAATGAGTTTGGCTCTAAAATGAGTGAACTACATTTTACTTAAATTAATTTTACATTATATTTAGTGAAATTCTATAGATATACTCACAACATTTGATTCATTTACTGACAAGAACACAGTTGATTAAATTAGTTTTATATGTAAATGAACCTATATGTGTTGAATTAACTTTAAATTAAGTAATTCTTACATTTTACATTTGCATTTACTTAAAACTTTCTGAGTGACATTTTATGTGAAAATAAAACTGTGTTTTTTCCAGCATCTAATTATAGTGTGTATATATCAATGACAGCAATAAGGAACAATATTTTTTGAATCACTTTGATTTTTTCCCCAACGTTAAAAACACTGGCAGCCATTTAGAATCAATTTTACAGAGCAAATTTAAAATGAAAGACAATATCTGCAGTCTGCACTTGGATATCGATCAGTATTTACACTGATATCTAGAGAGCAGAATATGATTTATGTAGATTGCAGGTGGGTTTGTTTAACTACCCAGAACACCTCTTAAATTTGGTTAAAATAAACCAATTTGTCCATAGATTTTCAGGCTGTATTTACCATCTCTTGGATACAGCCCATGCAAGCTTCTCAGTTACAGAAGCTTAAGAGCACAAGTATATCTGTCATTTGCTGTTTACATCCTAATACAGAAGGATTGGACCTGTTAGAGTAGAAACAGGTTGCACAGGTCTGTGTTTCTTCCTCTTGGCTGAGCGCCCCAGTGTTTCTGTCCACACTCACTATTGTGCTGTTTTCTGTCTACAGTCTCTGCAACATGTGAATAGACAGCCTCTCCCAGCGAGAGGCTATGTTTCACCGCTCTCCTCTCTGCGATATGAGACCACCAGCTGTTTAACGCTGCTTAGAAATGAGCTCTGCACTTCTTTATGGGCTGGGATGGATCTGAGGAAGGTGTGTGTGTTCAAAGCAAAAAAAAGGCCCAAGCTCTTTTCTGTCTTGGTATTCTGTATTGTTCTACACATGTTCACACACACACACACACACATAACATACTAATTCTCTTTTACACTACCACTGCGACCTTTGAATAAAAGTATGTTATAGACTTTTCATTAAGACACTAAAGAATCATATCTACTTGTGGAAAATGGGCATCTGATGATCAACTTGTGGAAAATGGGCTTCTGATTCCAAATCAGTTACTGACTAAATAAGTTGCTGAAGTTTTTTTTACACCAATAAAGAAATAAAGTACATACATATATATATATATATATATATATATATATATATATATATATATATATATATATATATATATATATATATATATATATATAAATATATAATGTGATATAAATAATTTCCCCTATTATATTATATTATTATTATTAATAATTATATTATTATTAAGTATATATTCAGTTTGAACCATTTATCTGTTTCAATCTTTTTTTTAATAAATTATGCATGTAATACATATTAGTATGTAATAAGTTTGTAATATATTTCTTTTTATTATTATGAGAAATGCCAGCTAAATTTAGGGAGCAGTGAGAAGTGCACACTGCACAGGGACCCATTGAACTGTTACTATCTAACAGCATGTTAGATTTTCCTGGAGTTGGTAACACTAAATGATTACGTCTCTTAATAAAAAGCCTGAGTCCAGAAAGCAGCCTGGCTGGCACGACTACTAGTGTGTTGGACAACTGCTTCATAATACACTGAGCCAAGACGAGACAGAGCGAGAGTGAGCAGAGACCGGGGTCACTCGAGTTTGTTGCTTGCAGGATATCTATCAGCTTCATGTCTCCACCCCCAGAGAAGTGACGCTATTAGTTTACCTCCCTCAACCTCTCCAGGCCCCCTCTTTCTCAGCGCTCAAATCTTTTACCACATGGCCGAAAAGCATTACAAAACCTCAGCGCTCATCTGACCTGATTCTTTTCAAAACAGACAGCATAAACCCAAGAATTTAATTCTCAGTTCTAAGGAAGACTGAAGCACTGATATTTTGCCGCTAGCCGTGTGCAAACAAAATAATAATAAAAAACTGAATTTTTAGAATTTGAACTGAATTTTGAAAAAAGACCTCAATCTAAAGCCATTAATTCAGTTCATCATCCTGTGACCTTAATTTAAAGTCCAGCATTCAGATTTCTAAATGTGAAATTTGATAATCAATTTAGAAGTTGTTAAATGAATATATTAGGGGCAAGAATCTATCAGTCAGTAAAACTTTATTTTAATTAGTCCGCTTTAGCCATCTTTTACCATTGGTCCACTTTAATAATCTATTTAGAAGTCATTATTAGTATTAGTATTAGTAGACTGTCCACAATATACAACATAGCGATTATGAGAAACTTACATATGTATACTTAGACTTGTATATGTCCACTTATTCTACAAACACTAAACCTACCCTAACAATCTACTGTGAGGATTAATAGACATGTAGTTGCACATTAATGCAAATTAGTTGACAACATGTAATTACAAAGTTAGTAGAATACCTAGTGTACTGTCAAAATAAAAGGTAACCTGATTGTCACTGCATCTGTATGCAATAAGAGTTCTGCATGTTTAGTGTTCTAGCAGTACAGTAGGCCTCTTTCATACTTCAAACAAGAAATACTGCAAGCCTTTTTATATGTTTATAATGTGCACCAGAAGCAATATTTCTGTTCCAAATCCAGTGTGTCTATACATCATTTTAAGGCATTGTCAGCTTGCTCCCAATATGAAAGCAGTTGTATCGAGGCCAACACTAACCTAGCGTATTTGCTGATAACATATTTGAACTGATAAGCCCATCCCAGAATCCGATGAGGACTGAGAGGTGAAAAGAAATCATCCAAGATGTTGTTTAATGTGGATCATGAAAACATATCATTTAAATAAAAACCTACCCACACTTTTCAAGGCTATCTATAAATACAATTTGCTGCATTTTTAAATTGAAAAGAACACTAGAGACAGTAAAAAATAACTTTTATTTTTGATATAATAAAAAAGTAAAGCTATCAATTAGTTGCCCCAGAGTTCCTTGCGCAATACTATGACCTCAAAACACTATGATCATAGTTCATGATTTGCAAATGATTGCTTTCTGACATCTGCTACAAATAACCAGCTAAATATGTATGGCTCTTCTGTTGTAGTAAACTTGTTTGGTAGCTAAACAATCCAGGCACTTTTTTTTAACCAATACTTTGGATTGCAACAGTGTGCTTTGTTAGCTTAGCAACAAGCTAACACCAACCTCTGGGATAAATAGCGAGCATTGTCTCCTATATGAGTGTTGGAATTGCTATATTGTTATATCCAAAACCATTTTCATCCTTTTCAGTTGTAGGAAAAATGTATTAAGTCAAATGATAACACCTCAGATCTTTTGATGATTGTTTCCAGACCTGTGGTTTAGACCAGGATACAGTTTCATCCATTAATGGGAAAATGTCAGATACAAAATAAAGGCACCACAGCTATGGTAGAAGATCTGAGAGCCTATTATGAAGCTTTGCGCAAGAGATCAAGCTGCATAGCAAAGCACCTTAACATTTCAACCATACCAACAATCACATTTAACTTAAACCCAGCATGACAATTAAATTCTCCTCATCAGTTTTTTTTTGAGACCAGCCTAAACCAGCTAAGACCAGCCAATCAACATAGACTGGTTTGTCTTTTTTTTTTCCCCCAGAAGGGTTTGTAGCTCCAGTAGTTTCAAAGTTGCTACCCTGACACTGGTGAAGATACTAAAATGATTTGTGACAGATGTTTAATGATGACATCTGTGCATGCAGATTCTCTGTGGGTCTATCTATAAGTGTTAAGACATGCAAAGTATGAGAAAGATGGCTCATAAACGGAAACAAAAAGGGAAGCACGATGGAGGTTGCTGATGTGGAAAAGTATTGTGAATAAGCCTCTGTCATCAGTCAGCTTTTAGCAGCCCAGCATCAGCGCCTGGAGATGTAGAGTAGCTCTTTACTGCCTCAATTTGCAAACTACTTAGCAGCAAAAACACACATAAAAACAAAATACTTTTATCGCGGGCCGCATAAAACAAACCAGACGCTGATGTGTAGAAGCATCATAGCCAGACACGTGATGTGATGCTTTTATAGCAGCCTAAAGGCTAATTAGCATCTAGAGCGGTTGTGGTGATTCTTTCTGCCGAATTTGTCGTTCTCCAGGGAGGGTGTTGGGAAAGGGTTAAAGCTGTCTAACATTCACATCTGGGAGCCATTTAAAACATTCCACAAGGCTTACCACATGTTTTCAGATGGACAAGATCCCGCGAAAGACTCGGCTGTCACAGGGGTTGATGGGCGGAGGAGGAGAATGGAAAGCTAAAACTGAAACCGCGTAATGGTTTCTCCTCCGTACAGGTGGGTGGTGGGAGATATAGGAGATTGATAAAGAAATCTGTGGTGTGCGTATGCGTGAGTGGATTGTATGTGATCAGTATGTTATCTCAAAGATATTATGAAGTCTGTCTGGTATTCTATGGCTGGCCTCTGTAACCACCTCCAGATTTTGCTCTGATAAAGATCTGTGCTGTAACATTCAACCACTCTGAATCAAATGCGATAAACAAGGGTGGAGGACCACTCCAGTCTGATTTATGCATTATTCGTCCCACATATAGCTCATTGAATGTACGTTATACAAATACACAATGAGTATCGCCTTGCGTTAAAAGTGTTTAGGAGAAGCTGTGGCTCCAGAACTAGTTAAGATCCGTGCTAGATGTGTCAACATGAAAAAAAAATCTTGTGCATATTAAGTCAAATTAACACACAATATTGGATTTTAGTGTTTGCATGTTTGAGGTTTGTTTTGCAATTTTACTTGAATGCCTGGAAAGGATAGGATGAGTGCATGAGCGTACAGGACTCATTTACCAATTACACAATCTAACAAAAATAGGACAAATTAGTTTTTTTTGTATTATTGGGTATATATAATTATTATTGGGTAACACTTTAGAATGGTGTCCCATTATTAATAAATAACTACATAGTAACAAATTACTAAGGCACTATTAACATTCTAGCAACCACTATCAACTAACAAGAAGCTCTGTTTAATTATTTAGTAATTAATAGTGCTCAGTTGTAACTAGTAGTTCACTATTAGCTAATTAATAACTATGAACGATATAATTATATATGAACAATAACTATTAATGATAGAACAGGCTGCACCATCTAGAGTTTCATGAGAGGACTTGGAATTTGTTTGTACATAGCATCTGTATTTTGGTAATTATTTAAGTTATGTAAACGTTAGAACTTCTATCATTAATTAAGAAACTTTGGTTTAGTACATTTGGTTTACAGATAAGTTTTTGTACTAATTTTACATACTTAAAGCAGAAATTCAGAAAGCATATAACCATTTAGAATGCTGGCTGAGTATTTTTTTGCTACATATCTTGCTTTGAAATTAAATATTTTGGCCATATCAAGTTGTTTAGGCAGTTGTGGGTGGTTCTTATCCAGAATATGTGACAAAGTCAACCTAACTTTATGCCAGTAGTCGAAGGTCTGGCTACATGAAACTAAGAAACAATTTCGTTGTTTCTTGTTCTGTACACTATTGTCAAAAAAAGTAAAAGAACTATCACATTGACTAAATTATTTGATTATACAGGCTCAGCATTAATATCCATTGCATTTTTCCCCCATACAATGAAAGTGCAGGGTGATATAATTCTACTATCTAGTTTCTAGCACAGAAAAAAGAAAGCAAGTCATACAGGGTTGGACTGACATGTGGTTAAACAAGCAAATTAAAAAAATATATATATATATATTGGGTGAATTATTGTTAATAATTTATTTTGACAGTTGCTTATAAACATTGTGTTGACAATAAGTAACTTTGCACCTATGTGTCAACTAACTTTCATCATTATAAGTTATTATTATTATTATCCTCTAACTTTATTGTGATGATATGCCAACAGACATTCTATTGACTATAGGTAGCTTTTCAAGAACATGTAAACTTATTTTAACCCTAACCCTACCAGTCTACTAATACTCTACTAGCACTAATGAAAGTTAGCTACTTATTGTCATCGGAATATTCATAAGGGACCAAAAAAATATAGTGAAACCAAAATATCTAACTAAACAAACTAAACTCTGCCCTCAAACTCACTTAAGTCAACATCAAAAGCTCCAAGTGCCCTTAAAGATCAAATCGCACTTCACTTTCAAATTAACATCCACCATATTGTTTGCATCCCCCTGCCTTCCATGTACAATGTACTTATCGTCCTGCTTGTTGCTAACACACTAGCTTGTCTTGAGACTAATGACACTAAGTACATGCACATATTAGACACTTTTACACACATTTCGCGGCCTTATCTAATAAAACTAAAAGCAGAGAGCCTAACACATGGACTGTCTTGTAAATATTTAATGTACCAAGATGTTACTCTCATAGGCGTCAATTACAGTGTGGACAAAGGGGACATGTTGTCACCACTTCCACAGCAAAGTATCCTCAGCTGAAAAGGGTTTTTCATTCTATTACAACATATTATAGTGATTTGTTATCTCATAATGTTTAATCAAAATATAATAACTAGACCTTCCGGTGAACGCACACAAATTTGATTTGTCAATAACACTTGTAATGAAATTTATTCTACATTTTATGAAAAAATGTTGGAACAAATAAAACCATACAGCAAAAATCCCATAGTATGGCTTTATGAAAAAAAGTTCATTTAATTGTAATTATACACTGTACGGTACGAAAGTGACGGTGTGGTCACATTAGTTTTGCAAACAAAAAAGGCCCATTGTCTTTATTGTGGCAGACCAAAAGAAATGAAGAAACATTTCCTTTGCCAAAAAATGCAGATAGGCTATGTGTATGTATTAAATCTGCTTATTGGGTTTAAACCGATTAGGGTGGCACACAGGAACTCTGCTACACGTTGGGCATTTAGAGCACTATAGCATATGTCTGCAGAGAGTGACAAAAGGCTGTAAAGAAACGTCCATGCAGAAAACCATATGGAGAAGTGTTGGCATGTTTTAATTGCTAACATCAGTCGCTTATTTAAAATACTTTAAACTGTAATGTTAAGGACATAAAATAAAATGTTTTTTTTCTGTGTGGGTCATTATTAGTGCTCATTAATGTTGACCGATTATATAAGCTAATCCGTTATTGCTATAAAAAAAATTGCACGCATAATACTGAGCTAACAACCATTTAAAATAAAAAGTTACCAAAAGTTAGTCATCCAAAACTTCAGAAGTGTATGCTGGATTTTTGTCTTTTATGACTGGTCCCAAATGTACTGGAATGTCCCAGAAAGCGTATTATCCAAATAATAAAAAAAAAAATTACTTTTAAATGTATCTTTAAAAGGTATGAAACTAACCTGATAACTGACAAACTGGCAACTTCAGTGATTTAGTTCTCTCTTGTTGTTGCACTTCAGTGACTTGATTTTGTTTCCAAACGCACTCAAAATGTACACAGAAAAGTAACATTACCAGGACAGTTAATCTAGACCTTATAGTATCTGTCATTTTAGTCTACAGTACATCAAGCTGTGTGCTCTGTTGGTTTCTCTAGTTTGGACTGCCCCTCTGATTGACAACAATGCATTTCTGACTGTATCTGTCAGAATGTACTAAGACTGCTATGAGGTCTTCTCTTCGAGGGCCTGGAGAGTTTGTCCATTCTAGGAAAAGGACAGTGAGGTGGGCAGGGTTTCTTTTGGGCACCATTCTGATTTCAATGGTCACGATACTGATACTTTATTTGTCTACTTGGCACCAACATGTTAGCTAAGATACCGAAAATGTTTTTCTTGGGAGGGTCACATCTCTGGTTGTGAGAAGCTGAAATGGTGCTGTGTGGATGTTGATTGGGTGGGCTAATGTTACTCCCAAAATAGGCCTGGGCAGAAGCCTGGGGTAGAAACCATCCAACATGATATTAACAAGGGTGTTTAGCAACACCTGCTGTGATCATAACAGGTAACCAAAAGTGGAGAAACCAGGATTCACCTCCTGCATCTCATTAATTAAGTATCACAACTTGGGATGACATGAAACAATTACATATTTGTGAAAAATTATGTTTTTTATGTATTTTACTTTTTTCTGAATTATGTCAATGCATGGATGGAGATTGTTTTCATCCTGGTTTTTGTGAGGGCCTGACTGTATCCATTATAGCAACAACACTTTAGGTTGTCTGTCTCCACTGTTCCAGCATGAACGTTTCTTAAGGTAGGCATGGGGCTCTTTAAGAACTTATTTTGAGAATTGTGTGCATGCGGAAGACACTTTACAATGTGTGAAAAGGGGCTCATTTACAATGTGTTAAATCTGGAACATAACATCTCAGACTTCCTTTACGTCTGTGGTTTCCATTACAGTCAGTGCACAAGTCAGAGTGATTAGACTTAACTACATTAAAGTCAATGTAAGGTGACAGTAACATCAAAGGAATGGTAGCACATTTAAACCAGCATTTTTTTTTGTCAGTTAGATTAATTTATTTAATGTAATATTATGTTTTAAGCCCAAAATACGGCCAAGACAATATGAATTTTTGTCTATTCCACGCCACTGATGATGTCTTATCTTTCACATGGAAAAATATGGTACGCTGTGCAAAACCGGTTGAAACTGGATTTTTCTATTTAATAATTATTTGTTTGTCAAACTGGTGGGGAAAATATTGACATCAGCTGAAAAGAAAATAATTTACGAGGCGCAGGAAGATGTTTATGCACACAGTTTATCTAAACTGAATTACATTGCATTTAAGATATACAATTTTATCAGTTGCATTCAGTGTGAATTATACCTATGACCTTGATAGAGTCATGCTTTATTCTGTGAGCTGCAGACATCTTTTTATAAATATGTCTGTATATATGTTTACAGATATGTTATAAATACGTTTTATGTAATATACGTAGACGAATCCTGCACGATAAATCCAGGAACATCTACGTATAATCCAGTACCTAACAAATTTACGAATTATTGGAAGTTATGTTGTTATATCGGAAGAAAAGGCAGCGACAGAGACTGTAAAAGATGGAGATGAGAGAGTTAACGGGACTTTGAGGAAACGGGGCGGGTTCATTTACTCGTGTTGGGTTTCAAACACACACACACACACATAGACACACAGCACACATGACTCTCCAATGGCCGCTGCCTAATACGGGGTTCTTGCTCAACTTTTATTAAAACACATCTGAAGGCTCTCGTGACGCGCATGTTGTTATTTTCTTAAACGGACAGGGAAGTTTACTGCAGCATCGTGCTGATGAAACTGCGCGGCAGGAGTTGAGGCGGTGAGCGGCAGCGGGGGCGGAGTCAACAGGTTCAGGTATTTATTCAAGATCGTCATTTACTCTCCCACCTTCGCTAAACAACCGAAGAAGATAACGCATGCCAGATATGTTTAATTTAGCGACCGCATATGCAGCATTATGCGAGATTAACTTTGTAAGTTGTTTTGTACGAACAGTCCCGATAGTGCTGAATAGTATTGGCAGCGTCTCAAAGCCTTTTGAACTACGTTCTGTACCTAGACAGCATTCTGGGACGTACCGCTCATAAATGCAGTCTAGGAAGGCGGCTCTGTAGGTTTTGACTGTTGTTTATCATCATTTTGAGATCATTTCATTAGCTTACTTTAATAAGCTGATTGCTTAGTAGTTGTTGTTGTTTTTTTTTTTTTACTGCCTTATAGTTTTGAAATCAACAGTCAGTTGCTCATCATTTCACTGCACGCTGAAATACATGAGAAACATGGTCGCTTTTGATGATAATAGTAATGTTTAGAAACATGTTAATGATAATTCTGCCAAAATATGCTATATTTATCGTTTGTCTTTGCTATTAAAACACTTTTTATTTATTTTAAAATTCTATGGTGTGCGGTATAGTAATGTATATATATATATATATATATATATATATATATATATATATATATATATATATATATATATATATATATATATATATATATATATACATTTTTAATAGTATTATTATTATTACACACGTTTAAATTTTCCAATTAGTGTTGACCAATGTAGTGGTCATTCTGTATGAATTTGTACAATGTACATGGGATTTAAGCATGGAGGTCCATGCCTAACAGCACCCCTACAATCTAACCATCAGTGGAGCGTGAGCAGATCATATTTTCATATGAGATTGCAAAATTGCGAATTAACCACTAATTCACATTACCATTACAATGTGTTGAGTTTATTTTATTTTTGAGGGATTCTTAAACATTTACACCTGGCCCTCCTAAATATTTGGTTGCATCCTTGACAAGAGCAAGTGTAATTGGCGAATTTTTAGTGAAGAACTATAATTCCCTAATTCAGAGGATTCGAGATGTTGCTGGTACTATGAAAGCCAGAATCATGGAAAAGTAAAAAAAAAAAAACTGATTCATCTTTGAGTTAGATGATTTGCTTTGTAGCTAAGAAGACGTTAGCAAAAATAGATCCAGAGCCAAGGCTATTGAGACAGTGACAGCAGTAACACTTTAGGGAACACATATTCAGTATTAAGATACAAGATTTCGCAGACATGATAGACTGAAAATTGCTTATTGTTGCAAGGGCTTTGGATATGATTATATAGCCAAATACAACTTTGTACAGTCAAGGTTTTATTTATTGTATTCTTAAATGAACCGAATGTTATTCTGTAGAATTTTATGACAGTTAACCAATGAAAACTGTTAGCTCGTAGGTAATTAAATCAAGGTCATACTACAATACACTCTTCTCACACACAGTATGCTGTTCACAACTGCCAAGTGTGTGTGTAAGTTCAGACCTATCGTATTTACCTGTTAAAATTTGCCTCGTTTCAAATAACTCTTGTATGTGTTGGTTGTTTTTGCCATGATTTCGATCTTAAACAACTGTCACGTATTGTGTGTGTCGATACATAACACCAATGCAAACAATGTTCACCACAACACAGAGGTAACAGGAAACGCCCCTGCGTTGTAATAGTGGCTCTAATATTTCACCGTTTGTGTTTTGTTATTTGACATTCCAAAATGACGCACAATCAGCTCTTTCTTCTTCTCCTGATGAGCGGAGCCCAGTTGTTCTTAGTCCACTTCTTTAAACGATGAGTAAGGCCAGTGTCAGCATGGGATGGAAAAAGCATTCTGGCATTAAAACATGATAGTGACTCAACATCTCCTGGCAAATGTTATTTAATTATTTCAATTGCTCCGTTCTTGAAATTTTATTTCAGTTGTTTTTGTGTGGTAAATGGACCAGTTTTTTTTTGCTAATTAAATCAGACGTGTATCCGGTATGCCTGACTGTAATATGATAGAGCTTCTGTTATTGTAGAGCATAGAGTGTAATTGCTTTATTTCGTTCCTGATTTTTACCTCATTATAGCTCTTAGAAAGTTATTAGATCACATAACTATATTGTTCAAAGAAGCTTTTCTTTTCTCTTTTGACCATTTTGATAGTTTATATTACATATATTACATTATGTGGAGAACTGTCTTTAACTGTAACAGAACTGTCAATGTTTACATGTAGACATCTTAATAATAACACTCTTAAATCTCTATAATGACACTGATATATGAACGGTATACTAAAGTTTGTTCCTGCAGTGATGCAAGAGCACATGGTAGGTTATTCAACTGGACGGCACACATGCAGTTTTTTTTTCTGTTTCAGTTTCTGGAGACGCTGCTAACATTTCAAATGCTTGCCCAACTTTCTATATGCGGCCCAACATGTTTCTAGATTCTACCTCAGTCGATGGCTGGATGGCCTCTTTATCTATGTGTGTATGTGTGAAAAAAACGCTACATCTTAATGTTTTATAATCACGTTTAGCAAATTTGTTTATTAAATTAGCAATTAAGATGATGCAATATGCAAAAAAACTTTTATATAAAAAATATAATAATATATAAGTATAAAAAAGTTCTGTATGCATGGAATGCAGGACCTGCTATTTGCCAAAACATTAGAGCGTATTACAATAATACTGTATCCCACAATAAAGTGTGGTCGGCTTTGACATGCATGCAAACAATGTGGGATTCACAGATATTTTTACAAGATGGGTGTTCGAATTGTGTGGTTAAAGCTGGTAATGCTATGGTGATTTTACTGCCTGAAGCCATGATGCAGCATCCAGTGTCTCTAGAGAGCATGTGAGTGTGGGAAAAGACGGAGAGATGGAGAGAAAACAGGAATAGGAGTAGGGACTGGGAAGTTAAACCCTTATGATGCCTGGAGTGGATGAAAGCACAGACGGCTCTGTGCGGGTTACTCTGGAAATACCGAGGTTCTTTATGTTCAACATACACACACAGTGAAATGGTTAAGTCTTGACTCCACTTATTTTAATGCAATCGTTTTATCTTCCTGCTTCCTTTGATGGTATTAGATAATCTCTACGTGTCAGACGAGACGAATCCCTGTGCTTGTGAAAGCAAGAAAGAAAGACAGAGTTACAGAGAGAAGAAGAATAGATAGATGTTGAGAAAGAGAGATAGAACAATTAGGTCAGTCTGGTAGGAGAATGCTAAAAATGCTAGTATATGTGTATGTGTGTGTATATATATATATATATATATATATATATATATATATATATATATATATATATATATATATATATATATATATATATATATATATATATATTTCTCCTCTACAAGCAGTAAGTGACAAAAAAGGTATTAAACACTGAATGCTTACAGTGAATGTGGATTTTTAATCATGTAAAAAGCTATCACAAATATAATTTCTTCAAGTGCATTTTTAAGTAGATTTAACTATTTGTAAGTGTACTTTAATTTGCCATTGATCTCTTCTACTTCAACATGAATATTTATTTTCACTGAACTTATTGAAGTGCATTCTGGGATTGCCTCACTATTGAGGGGGCATGCAAAAAGTTGCTGCCCACATTTTGAAACTGTCCACCTATGGAGAGCACAGAAATGATGTCTTAAAATGGTTAGTAGGCAGCTGACTAGGTTTTGGAACAGAGCTGGTGTATGTGCATATGACTACTAGTCATATGGATTTTTAATCATAGGTGTTTCCCACAGATATTTTATTAGACCTACAGGAAAAAGAAACTCTGGAAAATATTCAAAACTTATATAATAGGGTGGAGTAGAAAATGCATGGAAACGGGAAGAAGCAAAAGGAAAGTAATAGTTTTAGTAATACTTTTCGACTTACAGATATAGCTCTGGAGATGTGGACTATATCACTGGGTTGCTTGCTTAATGATACACTAAGTAATATGATGTGTGGAGCATACTCTATAGACTCTGACCCTGTCCAAAACCATGTACTTCATTTTGATTTGTGTCCTGTCTTATGTAACCCCATGCAGTGTCATCTCATTGATTTTGAGAAGTATCCATATGTAAAGTCTAGAATAGCTCATGATGTCATAAAAACTTCCTGGTCTCATGGCATGAAAGTACCTGGGCGCACTTTTTAGCGAAACACAAAAAACGTACCAATAAGTAAATCAGTGCAGTTTCCAAAAAAAATTAACACTAGTGGCAGTAAAACTCTGACACCTTTTATTCTTTTGCGCACAAATTTACAGTTTTGATTAATAAAGTTTGAGATGATAGAGAGTTAACAGTAAAAGTCCCTGGATATTTGAATTCTGAACTGTCACAATATTTAAGTGAAGCAATGTAATAAAATACAGCAATACTTCATAACAATATGTGAGGATTCACGTATAAATAAAAATATGCAAGGGTTCACATATTAAACCTGTGTTTTAGCTCCACTCACTGGACATTTATCTTTATAACCTTTTTATCTTATAATTTTGGTAATTACAATATGGCATTAACGCAGTTTATGTTAATAGAATTTTTTTATGAAATAAAATGTTTTTATTAGTACTGGAAACCCTAAACGTTTTCTGTGATTAATCATGATTAATTGCATTGTTATGCAAAATTCAATAATGAAATGAAATTATTTAAAAAGAACTGCTATATGATTAAAAGTGCAATTACATTTGGTTTTAACAAATAACATACTCAAACCATTGGCAATAACTGTGCCCTGAGTGCATTTGATCCAGAAAGCCTGGTTTGTTTGACTAGTGTGATTACTCCGGGCCACGCTCTTGTTCTGAGCCCGGATTCGCTCTTAAGAGAAAATACCCATTAAATTTGGCTAGCGGAATTTGCATACCTGAGCGCCTCTCGAACATATGAGTATAAAATGCGACAGGTGCAACCACTCATTCGATTTTGCTGAGGAGTCGAGAACTCCTTCCTAGCACTCAGCAATGGTTTGAGGTTGTGGCAAGGGGACATGATGTCACTGTTCCCTCCATCTGGGAAACATCCTTATCACTGACCTGCCTAAAGGTGTGCAGTGGGGGACAGTGAGCCTGGATGGAATAGAAAGCATCACGTCCTGACTCATCTCAGTAACACTGCCCAAGTCCCTGGAGGGACTGGCCAAAACCAAGTGGGTAAGCATATCCCTGTGGTTTCTTTGCCACTGGCAATAGTGGGCCCTCTGGGTGAGGCCGTGTACCTTTCACTGTCAACCAACGAGCACCATGGTACGGAGGACAACGAAACTGCCTGTGGCTGGTCCTCCTCTGGGGGAAAGAATGATGCTGTCCTTACCATCATCTGAAGAGCAGGCTCTCACCTCTCTGAGGCACCCATCTCCTTCCTGTGGGGAGCTTGACGCGCTGGCCTTGACTGGGTCTCAGCATAGGGTGGAGCAGGTCTAGGAGCCACAGGAGGATGCCCTCGGGGACAGACAGGTTGAGGTGTGGCACGTGGCAGAGTGAAGACAGCTGGAGGATCACGCAGAGGTTGTACTGCCTGGAACACCTGGGCAAAGTCCTCGACAGTGTCAACGAATAGCACAGCCTGCGAGATGGGGGAGTCAAGAAAGCAAACCTTTGTCTGTGTCCTTCATCTCTGTCAGGTTAAGCCATAGATGGCGACCTTGGGCCACCAAAGCGGATATCGCCTTTCTGGGGGACCGCACCATGACCTTCATTGCATGGAGAGCCATCGGTCTCCTGCATCAATCCTGGGTCTGTGTCACCCTCGTGTATCTGTTTGAGTACCTTGGCTTGAGAGCTGCCATGGTCCTACTGGGTTTGTAGCGAGACACAAACGATTCTGCTGTTTTGTTGGCACAGTAAATTCCCACTAAATCTTCATCCTCGGCTGATGAAAAGTCGTTCCTTGTTGCTGTGATAGACATCTGACCCTCCTGCGGCAGACCTAATGAAATGCTGGGACCACTGTAAAGCGGCCCAGACAAATCACCAGGGAATCACTGCAGGAGGGGTGAGAGGTCCACGGGGATGTACCCAGGGAAGAAGCATAGCTTGTAGCACAGAAACCGGGGTGGGTAGCAGCAGAAGGTTCGCCTGCCTTACTGCTGAGGAAAGAGAGGGTATGGACCCGCAATGAGCACATGCAACCTCCCCAAATGCATTTTCAGGCCTAGGCACTAAAGACATTGCTTGTGGCTCATGATCAGGTAATGACCACACGCAAGGGGACACTGCCACATCTTCCACACCCAAACACCCAGTGGAATTACTGATCAAACAAAGACACCACTGATTGTGTTGTAACACCACAGAAACAGCCTCTTTCTGTATGTGAGCATGCCAAGTGAAGCAGTCCTAAAGACACTCGGCTCCGAGGCAAAAATCTGATAAGTGGTTGCACCTGTTACCCTTTTATACCTGTAATATTTAATCCAAATCTGAAAATACTCCTCTCCTCTAAAATTATTTGCCTTCTTCAGTAACATCAGTTTGAAGGCATGAGTGTAACATCCTTAACCACTCGCCCCCTGCTTTCTATTCTGATTCTCTCAGGAGTATGTCACAATACATAGATATAAACGGTTGGAAACTTTAATATTACAAACCCCATAGTTAACAAAGCAGTGCACTCCACTGTGCTGAGCAAGAGCTCTTCTCTGCTTTCTTCATGTGGTATTGGAAACTTCCTATTTCCCACTTCCCAAATTTGGCCCTTTTATACAGGACGCGTATTGCCACACTTAAAGTTCAAAATAGTTGAACCCAGTGGCCAGTGCAGCACATTCCGTGTCCTGTGTAAAAGGCCAATTAGGCCCACCCCAAATGCTCTTATTGGATGACACCCATCCCAAACCATTACTGATCAAAATCCCATCCCTCCTGTGACCCATGGTGAGCAACGGACATTCATAACAATGAAAAACTATGTTAACATGCGCTAAAATAATTTAGTTAATTGTTAACATGACAACAATGCGTTAACTTGCCCAGCTGTAGTTTTTATATCTGAAGTCTCCCTGTACATTATTACAACACCAGCATTCTAAACCTATAATTGGTTAATTGTTTATGTCAGAAATTTCTGGCTTATTAAAAAGTCACATTCATTATAATAGTGAACATCAGATGAACATAATGAATGACTAAGTGCTCATTCTGAAATCTGACTCCATATAGTATGAGGTTAAAGAGTTACTCCACCAAGGTACTCCAAGTTTTTTTTTCTAGATAAGAAATGTAAATATAAAAGATATTTTGGATAAAATCTCATTGACTGCCAAGTAAATGACTATGTCAAGGCCCAGGAAACTATGAAAGACATTGTCAAAATGTCCATCTGCCATCAGTAGTTCAATCTGAAGTTTATGTAGCATATCACACAGATGTTTTTTTTTACGTTTAATTACACTTTGATTTTAATGCAAAAATCTGTGATATGGTGTCACGTTGTCTCTCGCATCCAAAATGTGCCATCGTTTGAGGGTTATTACATACATTGATGATGAGGACATTTTAAGTTATAAAACATAAGCATAAATAGACCTCTTCTGTATCTGAAGATCAAGGGACATGTTGTTCCTCATGCCATTGCCCCTTTAACAATTTGTTATGTGATTCATATAATCCATCACTGAATCATCTTTAACATAAGGTATATAGTAAAAGTAAACGTGAGTGCGCACTGAAAATATAAATATTATTTTCAAATATCTAACTTTATAAAACCTTTGTATAATTATTTAATTCCTTAAAAAAACACCAAAGTGTATCCCCATTGTGTAGGTTTTTTGAAGTTACTGCTTAAGGTTACAGGACCTACTTTGATTCTTGTCAGTTTGAACATCAACACCACAATGCTTTCAAGACTGTCCCAAATGCATGCTCGTGGACCAAAGTGTGGACCTTAAGGGCGAGTGATTCGTAATCAAGAATCAGTCACTGTATTCATGTTTAGGTTTTTTTTTTTTTACATTTTAGGACCTAAATACACTGAAATTATCACCAATATTATTGCAGTAAAACACTCAAGCATTATAGTAACATCATACGCACTGTAATTAACTAGCAGACCGTAAACTGCAGACAAGCTCTCAGGTTACATTACGATGTAATTACATGTCACACAGCCCTAGGCACTCTACTATAAAAAGAAAGCCAAGCCTGTCCTTTCCCTAATTGAACCTGATAACATTTTCAGAGAAAAGAGGCCTTATTGTGATCAGCAGAATTCCCCACTCCCTCCTTTTGCTGCCAGTATCAGTTTCTCCAGTGCTATCTCCAGAGCTTAGACCCTCACCAGATACACATGGAGCTGAGTATGCCAAGGAAAACCCAGGCCCTAAAACCCATCTACCCTGCTGTGCCTTAGACTCTCTCCCTCTCTCTCCCTCTCTCTCTTTCAGTCTAATATTATCCCATCAGCCTGTGAGAGCTTGCCCTGACATAATCTCAGCAGGCCTGTCAGCTCTATAATCTGGCTATAAGTAATGATTGGTGGTGTATTTATGTTCCCCAGGCAGTTGTTAGTGGTTGATGGTGGGTAGGAGCAAATAGTCTCACATACCCAGACATTTGACTATCAGCGTAAAGTGTGGTCCACTTCATAGCTTATTCTAACCTAAAATTGCCGTTTTGAACAGTCTGAGAGCCATGCAAATTGGCCAATGAGAGTTGGGTTGTGTTTTGCTTATTGTTTAGGTATGGGCAAATGAAAAATTCTAGTTTACTTAATAATAGGAATTAAAGATTTAATGCCACACAAAAAAATTATGACCTTATTGTACGATTTCCTTTTAATTTCTTCTCTTGACACATCTGTTATTGTACTCTTCTACATTATACTGTACGGTGCTTTGATGCAACCTGTGTTGTTAAAAGCGCTATATAAATAAAAATGATTGATTGATTGATCTGCATGCTGCTGCTGATGTAGAACACGTGTGTGCTGTGCCTTGTTTATGAGCAGAGGAATGCGATATGCATGCGTTGTGGTAATCTCCATAAGACAGTAGATGGTCACCCGTAGGAAAATTGTTAAATGAAGTTGTTATTTTTGTTTTCTTTGTGCACAAAAAAGTAGCTTTCGCAACATTACAGTTGAACACTGATGTCCCATTGACTATTTTACAGATATCTTTGCTACTTTTCTGGACCTGAGAACAGTGCAGTTGCGTTGCCATCTACATAGGATCAGAGAGCTCTCGGATTTAATAAAAAAAAATCTGTGTTCTGAAGATTAACAAAGGTCTTAGGGTTTAGAACGACTTGAGAACAAGCAATTAATGCCAGAATTTTTTTTATTTTTGGCACTAACCCTTCAGTGCCAGCTGATCAGATTAAAGGTGTTTAGTTTTCCAGGCTAATTCAGAAAGTGCCTGTAGTGATATTTTTGTAAGAAGGATATTAAGTTTTTCTTGCACATTTTTGGACCATTTTCATAGTGAAATGTCAAATGAGTGGCCCTAAATGCATTCAGCGTTTAAAAATATACTAAAATCTAACATTGTGATGCAAAAAGCTAACTAAAAAATGTATCTGTTTACAAATTATGCACTGGTAAAAAGTATTTTGAGATCATAACATAGTGTTATTCAATAAACCACACACACACACACACACACACACACACACACACACACACACACAAATAATAAATAATCTGTCAATGGAATCATAATTTGTTTGAAAACGAATAAAAGTTATTATTTACTGCCACTAGTGTTCATTTCAGATTGAAATTGCAGTTATTGGGGTGTGTTTGGAGTTTTGCTAAAATGTTGGTTGAGTTTATTCCAATGAGTCTATAACTTTTAAAATGTTTTCATAAATATATGATAACCCGAACCCTAAAGTTGAAAAGAATAGCTGTGAAACTGAAAAAAGGGAATATTTTTAAGATGACCATCCTTTTAGCATGGACGAAGTGTTTCTATTACTACTATTTCAACTAAGGCCATGTTTATATTCTATGTATTTTTTCACTTTAATATAGTTTAATATAGTTTAATCTCTTATTTCGTTTTGGTTTGCAGGTTGATTTAGGAGGAGTGATAATGTATTATACTTATTTTTATTTTTTAAATAAAATATAGAGTGACTAGAGCCAATGGAACATTCTGATCATCTCGTGGAAAATTGCTATTTTCAGTAGCAGATAAAGTAACATTTGATGTCCCACACGTTTTGTTCCATGTCTGAAGTATTAGTGTTAAGTCTTAAGATCACCCCACACTCCAAATCATCTTTTTTGCCGTCTCTCTCTGTTTCCCTCTGTTTTCTTTCTCTTTTTTTTTCCATTGCTCTGCTCCATTTTTTGTTTTCTTATGTCTTTCTCTCTTCTTCAGCTCTTTTCCTGTCTCTCCGCTCAGCACTCTGGGACATACTGTTGATATTTCATTTGGAGTGGAGCCGCGCAGTACAGCGCCACTGTAACATTAACTCTTTCCTGCCTTCTTTGGCCTCCGTCTGACTAACACAAAACCACCACGACTCTCACAGCTTTTACTATTCCACACCAATTAGAGGTTTTCTTTCCTGTCAATTTGGTGCTAATTTGCCACACGGCCTCTATAAAACAGCCTCCGGGATGGTGAAGCTTTTGACTGTTCTCCTTCTTTATATTGGTTTCTTTTCTGTTGCTTGCACCGCTGAATTCCAGCACGCTCTACATGCTGGGTTTTGGTCGAGGAGGGAGCATGGCTTCATTCTTGCGGTCAGTCGTGTGGTGCTCTGCGATGGGATGGGCAGCCGTATGGAGTCACACTCGGTCAAAAACACATGGGTGCGCTTAGGTTTGTCGAGCAGTGAAGCCTGAACAAACTGCTGCCCACTTAAGAGGTCATGTGGATGTGTTGTTGCAGTAAGGCTGGTGGTTAGGTTGGACCTTTTGTAAGTCCTACCGTTAAAAGAACAATTATGGATGCTGTACAATTATTGTTAAGTCTATAAACCCATTTTTAAAAATGTTTTTCTTTCTCTCTTTTTTTCTTCTTTTTTGATAATCATTCATATATATATATATATATATTATATATATATATATATATATATATATATATATATATTTTTATGCATATTTAATCATTCATACATGCCAAAAGCTTTATTCTCACTCATCAAGCTACTGAAACTCATTCAGATTCAAGGGTGTGTAAATTATGCCCAAATCTTCATTTTGGATGAACTATCCTCTTAAAGCATTTTGTTTTGACATCATCTGTAAAATGTTGTTTTCTACATAATCATCCATAGTTTAAAAAAAGTCATGTTTATGTAAAAAAAAAACAACAACAAAGAAAGGGGCTGTTTGCATCGATGTAATGCCGAAGCAGAAGTTTGTTTATTTAGAAAATTAGTCCTACTTTAAATAGATGTTTTAAGCAAATTTACTGATTAAATTTCTTTTTAATTGTCATAAATGACATTAAATTACTTAAATTATTTATATTTTTTAAATTACTTTTTAAATGTCATAGTAAAGGGAAAAAAATATTTAAAAAATAACAAACTAAGTAGTATTTATTTACACAACAAAAGAGGCCTCCTATGCCTTTCATAACAGCTTGCATTCTTGCTAGTATGGTTAAACTTTTTGAATGAACACTAAAAAGTTCTTTCCTATTTTATCTGCCTTTTTTCATAGATAACAGCAATTATATTATAGCATAACCAACTAATGTTACTAAAGAGCTAAAAAAAAACTAACCAATTCACTAAGCTAAAAACATTACATAGATCTGTTTTAATATATATGCACTGTATACAGTGAACATAGTTTAAATCTCTACATATTCTTACTTTAATTTATGTAAAAGGCTTTTATAAAGTGTCTATTTACAGTTCCTACTCTCATAAAATATGTGCACTACTAAATCTTAATTTCACCTCCAACAGCAGATATTTCAGCACAATTAATGTTTTTGCGCTGAGTATTAAATGGATATACTTGCGTGAATCTGACATTTACAGATAAGGATATGACCGTTTTTGGGGATGCACACACATCTGTCAAAGCGCCTGACAAGGCAAGCCATGCGCTAGCTTAAAGCTTAAAATAACGAATACTCATGTTTTGGGCAGCTTGGATATTGCACTCCCGCAGCATTTTATTCTGTTTCCAGGTAGTAATTTTATGTATGGGCATGTTTCAGAGTATTGTAGGCTTTTTGTTGCTTTTGTTTTTTTTTAGATAGAGGCAAGAATCATTGCTGAAATACACATTTTTTGCATACTAATGTTATACTTAATACAATCTAAGTGATTCTTTAGCACTTCTTAAGATGAATGTAAGATCAACTAAGTGAACTCAACTATGCTATTTTGGGACACATATACTTGACTGCACTGTTCACCAGTCATAATTAGTATTGTTCATTTTGAAATGAAATAGTAATAAATTTAAATTAATAAAAATGTAATTTAATTTAATTAATAAATTTAATTTAAAAGTAATAAATAAAAGTTTGTCAACACTGGAATCATCAAAACATCAAAAAACAAAATATTAAAATTATTACATTAAATTTGCATGCATCAGTGTTTATTTTGTGGCGTTGATCGGCTGCCTGTGCGTTCTATATAAATTTCATTTTTGTATGTCGGTTTTGATGTACTAATTTTCATTTGCGTTTCAGCATATGGCCTCTTTTTTATTGTTTATGCAAATGAAACCATAATATGATGCCAATTATCAGTCGACATTAATCAGGCGTGTTCAGTAAAGATGCATGTAATATGCAAATTTTGGTAAACAAGTATCACATAAAGCTGTCTGGGCATGGGCCAATAATATTTCCCTATAATTACCAATACACATGAGTTATATATACCTCTGTTGTCATTTTTCAAGTCACTGGTTGTTCTTGTCAAACCTGCGGTGTCTTTTATGTTGCGTGCAACTGCGTAACTACATCAGGACTTTGCGCAATGATTGATTCATTGCACCGGGAAGGCGAGGGAGCCAATGAAAACAAACTCGGTCCGTAGACACCTCAAAACATATTGATGAATGCCAGCACCAGTGTCTCATTGAAATTGTGTGTGCAAATTGGGCAGAACAAGACAGATGTGGCGCTGTAAATGACTGAAGCACCACTCTCTGCTTGGTGTCATCGCAGCAGTGATTAGAACACGTCCGCGTGCTGCCCCTCCTCTTCATTGAGTGTGGATTGGAGCTGCCTGCAGCTGAATAGAGCCCCCGCAGGGCCCATCAACATCCAGAACATTGTGGAAGGGACCGAGCTCAAAACAAAGAGTGACAAAGAGAGTTAAATACGGTGCTTTGTGATTTCAGGCTATTTTTTTGAGAGCGGTTGCTCCTAGGGATGCGCCAGTATTTTGGTAGACATGCATAAAAGGCAGATCTGTAGTAATATTCGGAAATGTATGATATTGGGATGTGTGATTGTTTTGATTTTTCATGTGTTTATTCATCAACAAAAAGAAACCAAACTAACAAACTTTGCAGCCAAGGACGAACTGACAGACTTTTTGGAATGGAGTACATACAGTAAGTGAAATTAAATGGCGTCAGTTTCATCTTCCCGCTTGCTAATGTGAGAGACCTCACTCTGAGTGTTTCAAAAGCGGAAGAAAACACAGATGCCCTTGCTTTCAAAGAAAAAAAAACAAAAAAACTAAAAGCAAAACAAGGCAAAAAAAATTCCATTTAGCTTCCACTCCAATCCCAAATCATTCTTTTGTCTTAGGCATGGAACGCTGCAAAAACAGACAGGCAGAGTGACGCAAACAGTCACACATCCCAGTGCTGTTATACTAAATATTTGCACTCTTGGTATAAGAGCTAAAATTAGAGACTAATCGTAGGACTAAATGACAGAACTTACTTGTGTAACTTAACTTATGCATAGTAAGCAGCAGAGCTTTACACTTTCAAGTGTCAAGACAAACAATGAACACAATGCAAAAAAAAATTATTGTAGTTTAACAAAACAAAACAAAAAGTACAATAATGGAAATAAAAAGGAAAAAAAAATCAAAACTACATCAGGATACATGGGACAGGGATGTTAAGCAACAGGATGAGATGTTTACTTGCCTGTCATCTGTCATGTAGTATTGGTTATATTATGTAGTAGACAGTTAAGATACAGTACTATTACATTTTTTTTTTTTTTTAAATTTACTCTTTTGTACCTTATTTATCCATATATGGTCCATATTAATACCTAATAGGTGAATATCTTTACCTAAAGTTTACAGATTAGTACCTGAACAGGACATGTTAGAAATATACCCCTGATACTTTTATGATCATACACTTTGTATGTATATAACTTTGTAAATGGTAAAAATAGACACCACATCACACAATATAGAACAACAGTTTAGTTTAGAGACCAATCAACTATCAATAAACTCTGCCTTTTGCCTCAATTAACTCTTTATTTACTGCCTATTAATAGTTAAGTTGAGTTACATGGGATATGATTTGGAGATCTAAAATATTTTCATGCAGAATAAGACATTGCGTTTTATAGGTGCTAATAAACAACCAATATGCTAGTAATATGCATGCTAATAAGCAACGAGTTAATAGTGAGAAACTAAAGCAATACCTCTAAGTATTAAAATTTGTGCCCATCAAACACCACTCCGAATGCCTAAAATCTGCAGACTGGGTTTGACTTTTGGTAGTTAGTGTCGACTTTTTTAAAAAAAGGTCTTGTAGTGTATTTCTAGCCTTAAGGTGTGGAAAGTTGGCTGGAGTTTTTTATTTTAATTTAGAAAGTAATCCATTCACCTTGTATTATAAATATTATCTGATGAAGTGTCAAAGTGCTAATTTCAGGAGGAAAATATAACCTCATCTCCATGGTTACACAGTCTCAGATGCACAAACTGATTTTAGCGATGCATGTGTGTGTCAATGGATATTACGCCCTTCCATTTTTAACCCAATTAATTGGAGCATAAGAAGCGGGAATAAAATATGTCCAAAAGGGAAGTCCAAAGAAAGACTGTGGCCATCTTCTCCAGCTGTAGAGGACATAATGATACTTACTGGTGACATTTGTTACAATCCAACTGGATCAACCTTAGAAAATTCCTGGCGAAAGAGACGTGGGTTTTTCAATTACAGAGCAAGTCTTTTCGTCCTTCACTGGGAGCTTTTTAAAAACGATTTCCTTTTAAATGGAACGTAATCAGTGCACGGTAAAGCGAGCCCGCTCATGTGAAAATGTGTCACGAAATTTATCACTCCCTGATGTTTGGTACTCCCACAACACAGTTTTCAATAGCGCCTTCATCAAATTCCCTGCCATAATTCATTTTTAAACTCCCATTAACTCTAGCGCCTGACACGCATTTCCAAAAGCAGCCATAGCAACCCACATGAAGTTTTGCAAATCAATGCTGACAAATTGCTGTTAAAGTTTCACACAATAGAAGAAGTGTTACTTTTTCAGTCTGCCTTTGTGATCACACTCTGTGTTTGTTGTATCCGTGGCGTTTTGCGAGGGTTGTCCGCCTCTTTCAAACTGCCCTGTGAACATCTTCCTCCACATTGTTAACTGTGGTTTGCATCTTTCTCGCCTCAACCCACTTTTTTGAAGCATGGGCACAACGCCGTCTTATGTAGTAGCTTTTGGCCGACGTCCTGCACATCCAAACCCAAACCATATATCATTATTCATTTGACAGTAGATAAAACCGCAAACAGTTCTCTCCTCTCACGCTCATTGTTCTAATACAATCTCCCATGAGCTTTTGGCAGCCGCAAATATTTTAAGTTGTTTATAATTGATACTGTAAAGATTTCATGAATGCTGATGCTCCAGGAGAATATCGTGATTGCTCCGTTGAGACAAACAGATCTTTCAGCAAAAATGCTTGGTGGAGGGGGTGAGGCCTGCCTCTTTTTGTCACAATTTTCTTTCGCCAACGTTATTCCTCTGCAGTTATCTTGCATACAAATACAAAACAGCTCTGTCTGTTTACAAATTTGTTTGCTTTAGTTGAAAGGGTAGAACCCTTGTTGGTGTTATGGGAATGGGGATTTGATGCATAACATGTCTATGGAAATTAGGGGAAAGTGTATATATTGATACATATAATTAATTTTGAATGGTCCTTTTGTGTGACAAATTCATTTCCAAAAGTACAAATATTTCATGTTGTCTTCATGGCATGAAATGCCATAAAAGCTCCCAGCATCATTTTAAATGTTTTGTTGAGTATAACATGTCACACCGCAGGACATGTCGACTTTCCAAAAGTGTTGCACGCCAACTATATATAGTTTTAACCTTCAGCTTTCTTTTTGGAAAAATGCATGTTGAGCTGTGTATAATTTTAACCACTCCGTACGTGTAAATTGCCAGCTTTAGTGGTGTAATTGGCAGCGTTTTGAACTTTTGATTCAATCCAGACCACAATCATCGAAAAGAACACACAATGACGCAGCTCTTAACTGTGTTTAATATAAGCTGGGCATTTTCTTCCACTGGAGACGCTAACAGCAGTTTCTTATTAATTCTTTTTTTTTACCCTGTGCCGTATACAGAGTCATAACTGTAGGGAACTGGCCACAGTAGATCTGCATTAGTTCCCAGTCTTCACATTATAATTGTTGTCATCGAGTTTTTGTGCTTTTTTGTTTGTGGAGGACTGATAAATGTCTTGTGAAGGGTAATTTTATGACCTTTGACCTGTCCTGTGACCCCTGATTTTCTGTGGATGTGTTAAGATAGACAACAGCGAGCTGTCACTGCCCATTCAAAGTATTTTTTGTCTTTCGTTTGTAGAATCGAAATTACGAGTTTCACATAAGCGAGAAGCACTCACACTTTCTTTAGTTTGTTTAGTTTAGTGTCATGCCTTGTATATATGAGTCATATTTTTCTGAGGCATACTTTTTTGATAAAATTTCTCAGATAATATCTTTGGTTTGACTTCTGCCCTTGCTGTTCTGGTGGCTTGGTTTCTCACAGAGAACTGGTTATGGATTTGTAGGGTACTGTAGTTTGCCTCAACAAGCTTTGCCTTGAGATATTTCACCATATTGAGTACTTTCGTGCAAAATGAAGTCTTATGAACTAATAAGGAGAAGCTTTGATCATTTTATCAAAAGAAACATTGTACATGTTCACTGAGTCTGGATGGAATCGCATTTATCAGACCCACATGTTGAAAAGAAAATGAAATGTCCTCCCTTGGCGTTTGAGACTTGGCCAATCAGGATGAGGAATTTCTCTGAAATGTCCAAGAGGCCAATTATTCTCCTTTGCAGCATCTTACAGTGCCAATGGTCCCTAAAATTAGACCCCAGAAATTACAAGAGTGTTGCATGGCATTGCAGAAGAGGCCCGACTGTAGATGGTAACACAGAATTTAGGTGCCTGACCACAGTTGTGTCAGCAACTGAATGGGGACCATTTTTGGGTGACAGGTCCTTGTGACATGTAAGGATGCATATTTTATAATATTATGGAAATAATATCCTTTAAAATAGTATACTGAACGTGATCTTAATGTAATATTTTCAAACACTTGCTTGCATGTTATTTCACTTAAACAAAAATGTATTACTTTAAATGTATATGAAATGCATTTATTTGAACTTAGTATCTACTAATGAATTTTTACTGCATATGGATTTTATCAATATATTATTTCTTTGAAATATGGCTAAAGGGGTTGCTAAAAAGGACATTATTTGTGTATTTATTGTAATGCAGTGTGTTTATGTGGTTAAAGTTGCAAAATACACATTATTGTTCATATACTGTACATTATTAACTCTCCTCTAAGCCCTGCTTTCTGAAACGGGTTGATTTGTACAAATGTCATCATACTAAAAAGGTGTGATCTGATTGGCCAGCTATCGTGATGCCACATCCCGGTGCTATGACACCAAAAAATATTTAAATGAGTAATCCTTGGTGTTATTATTAAAATTTTTATATACATTTTTATTATATTCATTTTCAATCACTGTTCCTGGATCAGTAGGATAATCTTGTAATAACTAGCATTGGCTAGAACAGTTTTGAAGTATCAATTCTGCTTATAAAGCTGCTATCTGATCCGGTTTACATTAAATAAGCCTGCTCCTGAGCAGGTTAAAGCTAACGGACCTGTTGCTATGACAGCAAATCCGGGAAGAGCTAACTAAGCTAACTGAGTTAGCGACGTACGAAGAACGGACCCCATGTCTGCATTCGGGTCCGGAGAAATGACAAACAGCAAGCACTAACCCTTCACTGCTCATAACTTGTGTTTGAATAGTAAGTAGCAGGTTCTTGTAATAAGAAAACATAACTTAATTTAAATTTTAAATTAAATGTAATTCCCTGATAAGTATTTATGGTAAACTAAACATATATTTAAATATAGTTTAATATATATTAAAATAAGTGTATTTTAAATCTGAACGAAAATTATTAAAACATTATGACTTAAAATACTTTAAATTCAAATTTTAAAAAATGTTTAGTCATGATGGAGTCCTCTAAAGTGGACATCTATTTTCTATTTAAATTATCTGCAACTACATTTTTTAAATATAATACAATATTTGAAGTACAATAGAAGTGCATATTTAATATCATTAAGTGCATGTGTGGAAACAGATAAAAGAGTCACAGCTTCATACTGGCCTCACACGCCATCACACTGCAAGTTTTAGTAGGGACAACAACAATTGCTTGAACAACAGTTTACATAACATTGCGATAATTACATAATTGCATTAACTAATGTAGTTGTTTGGTTCGATTGTGTAAACCCTACGCAGATTCATTATTTCAAGAATGCGTTGGAAATCCCCCAAATAACTGTATAAATACTCAGTGTATATATTCAGACAAAGAGTGACAGTTGTGTTTAAAAATGAAAGTAAATCCCCTAAATTATTGTAGTAATGTCTAGGGAAACTTTCTGTGGTTTTCTGTGTGTATTTAACATAATGTTTTGGTGGCATGTTAATATAATGGCAAAAATCTGATATTTAATATTTAAAGTAATATTAACAATCAGATATGTATTTCAGCTTCATTCACAAGAAGATTTAACGAAACTGAAAAAAACTGAGTTATTGTTTCATTCAGTTATTACTAAAAAGTATACAGAACCGTATTTCAATCAATTTTAAATCAATTTCGAGTTATCACTCAGTTTGTGTAAAGATTATGTGTGCAAAGTAGCTGCAGCGTGTACGTGGCCATTGACTATCAAATCCCCCAGCACCTCAACAGCAAGTGTCACATGAAACCAATTGAGCCATCTCACACAGCTTAGCTCCCTCGACCAACCCAACCCACAATGAAAGAATCAGAGCTTGACAAATCTCCATTTGTTTGGGGGGGTTGGAGATTTGCCCCTTATTGTAGTGTTATGCTCTTTTTAAAAAGGAAAATAAGAGTCTGTTCTTAATAACTTCAAGTGTGAAATCATGATGCAATGAAAAACGAAGGGAGGGTCTCACTAGGAAAGAAACATCATCTAAATGTCCTGAAATGGACTTTAGCATTCGGTTGTGTAATAGAGTCCCTCCCGAGCGCCCCATTCTGTCTGAGATTACAGAGCAAGCCGCATGGGTTTTTCTCTCTCCTGAATGCACCAGAACATGGAATATTTAAAACCGACTTTTGCTGTCTGCGCCAGAGTCTGTTTCTTCGGTCTCTTTAGTGCCGCTCTGAAACAGAAAGCAGAATTCCCTCTGATCTGCCGTGCCGCTGGAACGTATGGCACAATCTGTTGTATTTCACTCTACTTTTCAGACTTGCAAGTCAGCAGCAAAGTTAGCGAAATACAACACAGGCAGCTCTCTCCTGTGGAGGCCTTGAGTCATGAAGACAATTACAGATGCATAGCAGGATTCTCGCTCCCGTTGCTCCGGCGGGAATGATTTTCTCCAGCTGAGTCTCTCTCCTTGTCAACAGCTCATCAGGACTGTCTCAAACAGAAGACAATGGGCCCACCTGATATCTGGCTTTAATGGTTGCGAGAAATCGTTCATCTGAGAGTCTATCTAACTCCCTGGGTATCAATTCATCTCTTTTCCACTGGAACAACCTGCATTTCCATTCTTATAAGTTTCTGACTTATTGCTGCTAGGGCTGGGGGGGTTGATGATGGAATATAACATTGCTGTTAGAAAGGTGCTAACCTCCAGAGATTTCACTACACCATTTATACCATAATACATTTCCATAGCTATCAATAGAAGGACAGCTGAAGCATGGTTATGTGTGTGTGTGTGTGTGTGTGTGTGTGTGTGTGTGTGTGTGTGTGTCTGCTTACACACAAAATATTTACTTGTCACACAATTTGAAACTTGACATTCAAACACCAGTAGCACACACCAAATCTGAAAAACCATACACTGATTCTGTCTTTTCAATTTCATAAAAAACGTTTTGTAAAACACAGCACACAATTCTCTATGTACAGTGCCGCTCACTGATATTGGCACCCTTGGTAAATATGAATAAGAAGATTAATCTGCATCGCTAATCCTTTTGATATTTTATTTTTTTAAAAATCACAAACATTTAATCTTTCATTAGATAAAAAGAGTTTAAAATGGAGGGAAATATCATTATGACATTTTCTCCTATAATGTCTGATGTGGTTAGAGAACATCTGAAAAGAGATCAGAGACCATCCTTTTATCCAGAATCACTCCAGTCCCTTTAGATTCCAGCTTCTTCTCTTCAGTTCACCTCAATCATTTTCTACAGGGTTCAGGTCAGAGAACTGGAATGGCCAGCAGGAGCTTGGTTTTGTGCTCAGTGACCCATTATTGTGTTGTTTTTGAGATTTGTGTTTGGATTATTGAATGGTTGGAAGATTCAAACAAAGCCTATTATAAGATTTGTAACAGAGCCAGTCACTTATACATTTTTTTATCTTTTGGTATTTGATAGAATCCATGATGCCATGTCTCTAAACAAGATGTCCAAGAGCTCCAGGAGAAATATAGGTCCACTACATCACAAATGCAACAGTATATTTCATTGTACGCATGGGGCACTTTTTATTCCTGTGTTCACCAACTCATCTTCAGGGTTTGCTGCTAAAAAGCTCATTTTTAGTTTCATCTGACCATAGAAACCAGTCTCATTTGAAGTTCCAGTCGTGTCTGATAACTGAATATGTTGGAGTTTGTTTTTGGATGAGCATAGAGATTTTTTCTTGAAATCCTCCCAAATAACATGTGGTGATGTAAGTGCTGTTTGCTGTAAGGTTTTCTGACCCCAAGACTCACCATGCATTAGGAAAAATTAGACATGTCCTCTTCCAGACAGTTTCCTAACATTTTATGTTGATTGGAAGTTCTTAATTATTGCCCTTATGATAATGATAGTAAAAATTTTAATTTTGACTGCCCTTTCTTAAAGCCACTTCACTAATTTGTGAAGTTCAGTTATCTTGCTGCACATTAGAAATATAATCTTAGTTCTTTAATCTAATTTTTTCCCCTTTATCTCTGATTCAGTAGCACTAATTAATACCGTATTTTAGGCTTTTATGAATTATGAATGAAAGAGCAAGATACAGGGCAATGGAAATTCCAAGGGGGAGGAGTCATAGTCTTATGTCATTCTCTGTATCGCTTCTTGTGTTTATTAAATGAGAGTGAAATAATGTAATGTGTGACCCCCAGTCACCGATCCATTGTGTAAGCAGAAAACTACAGCAACTACATAAACCAGAACAGCAATTTGTTGACTTTTCCTCAATTCAGAAGTGATCTTAGGTTTCCGGTTCATCAGCCGCTATAGGTAAATAATGAAAATAACCTTCAGTAAATGGTAAAACTGTTTGCACTACAAACCAGCGTGTTCATAAGTAAGTCAATAAATTAAAATTATATGCTAAGGCACACCAATTTTCAATATCAAGATCGAAACCAAAAACTGTCTTTTTACATCAAGAAAATTGTGGATATTGAGCTTAAAATTTGCATATAAAATTACTTTGTACCATCATATACAATTAATGCCTCCCCAAAATATGACCACAGTAATTTTAGCATTACATGATGACAATGCAAGCTTAATATGTTGCAACTATTAAATGTTAAATGTATTTAAACAATCTGACCAGCATGAATCCATTTTGATATATTTCTCCCTCAGGTGAAATTCTTATTGAAATTACTGTAGTTCACATGCAGACAATCAGTTAACGTGAGCACACATTGACAGCATTAGATTGAACACATACATTTACATGAAATGCAAAGTAATACAATTGGCCCAGGCTATATTCTACAACTACTGAAATCACAATAGCAAACAGAGGATTTTTGTCCATGACCAAAACATTATTGCCTACCCGTTAATGTCGGCTTGCAAAATTATTTTCCTAGATTACTAGAAACTGCTATGAGCCTCTCTGTTTTCTTCCCTTTTTTGTAATTTGTGCTGTGCCTCACAGAACTAACTGAGACTGAGTGGACTTGGAAAGGTCTTTTGGCTCTTTTTTATGTTGATATCACTCTACAATATCATTTGTGAGGTGAAGAAACAATAATATCTCTCTGTGGAGCTGTCAGGTGCAGAGGTGATACAGCCAGCTATCATTCAGACTGTTATTCTCACTTCCCACTATAACAGAGCACAGAAGTCTATATTTATTATAACTTCTGTTCCCATTTCTCATTTAACATGGTTTATACCAAACTTTATTTTTGGCCAATGTACCATAGTTAGCACAATTTCAGTTGCTAAACCTACATTACATGAATGGTGTCTTCTTAATACTATAAAAAGCTTTAAATCTTCCTGTCTTTTCCTGGCACAAGGTTATTGTAGTAACGATGGAAACTTTATTTTTTGACGTAAATTAAGGTTACCATGGTGCAGATTTGTGAGGACTACAGAAAACAACATATTAAGTGTCATTTGATTTCAGTGCAAATTGCATGTTACTGATTCCATCACACTTTGTTCATTGTTCAGTGCTTTGACAATGTGCATGTTTACGCGTTTATGCACAGGTTCTATTAATTTGTCTTGGTAATTTTTTTTTTTATTTGCACATATTTGCACATAAAAGCAACAACACTCTAGTTGTGATTGTATAAAAAAAATCCATAATGCTGCATATTTGTTGTTATTACATTGTTATTATTGTTTAATATGCCATCACTGGTATGTTAATTTGAAAATTAAATATAAAAGTAAGCCTAGTACAGCACTTATGTTATCAATTAGTTGTTATCAAAGCACAAGATTGCATCTTGCTATAATTTAGTCTGAAAACTTTAGTCTGAAAGTCAAATCTGCAGCATATGAAGCAAAATCTGAAAAGTTCCTCAGAGGCAGCACACGCTCTGTTTTACATCATAGCACATCACATCTTGAAATATTTATAGTTTCCTTTCGGGTGTGAAATTCTATATCTTACACCCTGGAGTAAATAGTAACACTTCCTCAGGGGTCTCTAGACACGTCTGTCTCCTGCTGTTCATCAGCGTTATCACTCTGATGAATGCTCACGGTCTTCTCAGTGTGATTGGGAATGTTTCCAAAGACAGTGCCTCCCTTCCGTCCCTTATGCTCTCTTTGGGAAGCAGTGGGTGGGGAAAGATGCAGAAATAGCCAATAGGACAAGGCTTGCGGTCTCAGGTGCTGCATTGTGCATCTATACAGAATATTGAGTCTGTCTGTTGTGTTGCTTGTCAAGCCACTGGTCAAAACTAAATCACTCCCATGGGAAAACACACAATTCTCTTCATCTGAAACTGAATGGTTTTATTGACATTTCACGGATTTCTTATGCATATCAGAAATTATATTCATGGGTATAATATATGTCACATATAATTTTTTTAAAGCAGGAAAATGCAGAAATTGTCCTTCGAGAGGTGATAAAAAAAACTAGTGCTCAGTGCACTAGTTGCACTAGTCAGTGCAAAATGTTTACAATATCACATATGCAACATCCATGCAAATGAAATATATAAATCAGTGGATTTATGTCTGATAAGATGGTAAGGTATCAAATTAACCGTTCAAATGGTGGTGAAGTATATCTTCAAGGTTACAGCTCCAGACACCAATGTTGCTTGTTATTGAGGTAAAAAAAAAAAGCTAGATGGAGCACTATTGATGGAATTGATTCTAACGCAGTTCTCTTGAGGCATATTTTGAAACAATATAAAAATCATTTTTAATGAAGCAGTCATTCACTGGCTACATTTAGACTGCAGGCAAAAATGGCCCAAGTAAAGTTTTGTTTTGTTCATGTTAAATCATAATTTCATTCATAATTTAGGAGAAGTCTTGTGAAGCCTCTAAGTCAGGCAGTAATTGAAACAAGTTATAGATGTACAATATGTAAAATATATGAACTAAAACTGTAAAATTAACCATTATTGGGACAATCCAAAAGAGAATAGTCAGATATAACATGAGTCAGTACTCAGGTACAGCAGCGGTGCTGGACGGACGGGTCTGGCTCGATGAAACTCGATGAGAGAGGGATCCAGTATCTCTCCTCTGATCCGTAGCCCTCCCAGTCCACCAAGTATTGGAGCTGACCCCCTCTTCCATGAGAATCCAGCAACTCATGCACCTGATATGCGGGGTTCCCGTCAATATCGAGAGGTGCCAGCAGTTCTGGGGCTTCATGGCCAGGGTCAGCTCCCGGGTGGACCGGTTTCAGAAGGGAGACATGAAAGGACGGAGAGATACGATAATTATCAGGACGCTCGAGCTGGTACGTGACTTCATTAATCAGTTTGATCATTTTGAAAGGTCTCTTAAATATATTCATGCATGTGTATGTACATATGTGTTTAGCAATTAAACCTTTGCAGTATAGTCATTGGTAGTAACCACAGACAAGTCTTATGCAATTTCCCACCCTCCAGTGCAGAATGAGACAGGGATTGAGCTGTAAAAAAACAGGGGTTCATTTCAGGGTAAAGGGTTGGTATGATCAAAGATGTGCGTGTATTTGGTGAGAGCAGCTGGAAGAAGCGGAGCTATTAATAAGTAATGCTTAATGCTCAAAGCTGGAGCTGTTTCGCACAATTCTTCTGCTTTGTTAATCCATTTTGTCTCGATGGAGGCCCTTTTGAAGATTGCACAGAAAAGGAGAGGGAGAGGGACAGAGAAAAGGTACCAACTCGGAGTCGGTCTTGCACGATAAACAGGAAACAAAATCGCCAGTGAGTAGGGAAGTAAGGTTAAAGGTCACATGAGCCCATGAACAGTGTGTGTAATCCTGTCACTGAAGATGGAAAGAGAAACAGAAAAGAAAAGAAATGTACATTACAGAAACAAGACAGAGAAATGTGTTCAATGACACTTCTGGGGTTTGCAGTCATAAAGTCGGGCTTACGGATGTAATGAAGCTTGGAAACTGCTCCATGTTCATCTGCTCTTCTGCAGGACGATTAATATGATCCCTGTTGATGGCTAATTTTCAGTATCGTGGCATCAGCCCAATGCCTAACCAGCTGCGACAGCTGGAACAAACCAAAGTCACTTGTTTTCCGGCAAACATGAACAAGAGACACAACCAGTAATATCCCAATCTGTTTGATCAGTGGGAGGAATGCAGCCTGGAAACTCCCCAGAAATCCTTCTTGCCATGTTATTGATTTCAAACTATCTATGGCAGCTCAATGCACATTTTTGTTCACAATAGAATTTACAGATACTGAGTAAAATATCATAATGCTTGTTGCAGCTTTGATGAATACATCCAAGTAGGGTTCTCTGGTTCATTTACACAGCCAATATTTGGAATAGACAACTACATTTATTAGGTGCAATACCTAAATTGTCAAAAGACTGAATAATGACTGTCTACAACTAATTGCTTGTGTACAATCACACAATACCAAAATGTATTTAAAAATATTTAAAACCCCCCCTTTTTTGTATAGTGGCATAATACTGATTGCAATTTTTATCATAAATAATAAAACTAGTAGCTATTTAGTAGTTATTAAATGATTATAATATATTAAGTAGTTAATATAAAATGATTAAGAATTGTAACTAAATTATTATTATTTATTATGAGAACATAATTATAAACTGTTTTAATATTTACTGCTTACTACTACATACTGTTTGTGTCATTTCCAGTCAAATTCAAGTAAAATGCATTCCTCTAAAAGTATCATAAAATATAAATCTGTTAATTAATTCTGTGGATATAGGATAATTAAATTTGGCAAGAATAAAATTAGCCTTAGCCAAGCCACTATTTTACTACAAAAATATTGAAATTATTAACACTACAAAATGCTAATTAAACAATATATAAGAGATGTAAGGCTGAAAGAAATTCCATTGCCATGCTTATTTCGAAAGTGCAAATTGATGAATAAATTCTCTTTATTCAGTAATGGAATAATGTGGAAAGAAAGGGTTGAATGTTTTGGGGAGCAATGAATGGCTTTATGGCACTGGATCACATCATCCTGAAAACATCATTTCTAAGTGCAGCATGCAGGAGACAAAAACATACAGTAATTAAAAGACGCTTTTCTGTGAGAGTAAAACACAACGGCCAGACCTTCGGCCAGTCCATGTGAGAAATGACTTGTTCCTTTACAGTCACTGGTCCTCGTCCAGTTTTATCCAGCTTGATCTGGCTGAGCAGAATGGATGAAAATTCCATTGTCAGGATATGGACCACTGATAAAGACTTACTCACAGAAACCTTCAGCCGTATTTGCTGTCAAATGTGGTGCTGATTTATGTTGTGTGGCAGAAACTCTCAATTTAAAACTGTGGATGAGCCTTAAACTTTTTTGAGGCATGTCAAGTGTTTGTCAGTGTGCCACTGAGATGAGTGTAAATTGTGTAACGGTTCTCATTATTATTACTGACTTCCTTAAACATTTTTTTTTACTTTTTCACTGTACTTAAATGCATTTTTCAAGTAACTCTACTAGGGGAGTGCGATATGACGATTTTTGATTGTGGAATATATAAATGTCTCTACAATCTTTTTTTATAGAATGCTCTAGTATCATGCTAAACTCACATTCTATCAATTTCAGTTCTGGTCTCTCTGTCTCAACAACGCTACATACAGTTACATCAGTGTTAACGTAGAGTTACTCTCTTTGGCGTCATAGACATGTATAGGCGCCCCATTGGGGTGCGGCCGCCATCTTGGAATGGTGAACATTACCCATACTGTAAGTTCGCATAGAGCCGTACAGCCATTCTGTGCAGGATTGTGGCATCTTTTGAATATTTCAAGATTACTTTGGCTAATGATGTCAAATCAAAATCAAACATGCATTTATCAACGTAATTAAAACGTGCCAGGGTTCAAGTACTGAACCTGTGTTTTAGCTCCACTTAGTGGACACTTTTCTTTAAAACTGCTGAGAAACGGACAGTAAGGCACTTAATAATGGTGTTGCATAAAAAGGGCACAGAGGTACATATTTTTATGAGACCAGGTTGCATTATTCTGTTAATGTGAGATCCTCAAAAAAATGTAATTCTCTCATATCGTCCACCTCAAGTCATTCCTAAACTGTTTGACTACCGTTTCCTCTTTGTAATGTCAAGAAAGAACACAAATAAGAAAAAAGGTCATTTGGAACTGCACGAATACTAACAAATTTAATTAAACTAAGAAATATTTCTTAGAATATTTTTCCTGTGAACATCAGTCTAAACTATGTATTCTCAAGCCACTAATTGTACATTCAAGAATGTAAAAAATGACTTTCAGTTTTTTTAAATAGACTTTAGTATAAGGAAATAAAAGTCAAAATGTTAACAACTGAAACATGGCACAAGAAATATGCAGTTAGCAGTATGTTTTGTGCTTTTTTTCTTTCTTGGTCTAAATGCCCTATATATATACTTAAGGTAGAGATTTACTTGTTTACTATAATGGAACTAGCCCTCGCTGGACCCATTACAATACAATACATGCATTTCAGTGTTTTGATTTGTCTGCAGAGCTCTTCAATTTAGTCAAAATTGAATAATTTCAAACAGGCCTCACAACAAGCCTCTTAAACTCAGCTAAATGTCAGCAAAAATCTAACGTTGTGGTTTATAGGATAAGTGAACGGGAATCACAAACATCCATTTAACACTGATTTCCCATGTCTTCACCCTTTGAGAGTGGTCTTCTTCTCTGATCATGTGAGCTGTCGGATGCGATCTGTGGTCTGTTAAAATCAGATGTGTGGGTTTGGCTTTGGTTCAGTCCACAGTATCAGTCTAACACCCAGCTCGGCGCTGGTGGGATCTCCACAGACGAACTTTGTGCAGTCTGCCAGATACATTTGTATTCATTTTGTGTGTGCTTTTAGAGGTGTTATAACATTACTTAAGGATTTTTTCGTCCCGTCTTCTGATTGTTGTTTAATGGCAGCAAATGTTGTTGTGGTGTTTTGCTAGGCCTAGGCCTACATCCAAGACTGCACATTATGAATGCTGGAGCATTGTCTGTTTAATGCTCTGTGCAGTGTCACAGTGTTACATGACTCATATGTTTGACTGGTATCCATTTTCAGACTCTGAATATTAATAATTGTGATAATAAACACAGCCAAAAAAAGTTTTTAACAGTAAGATAAAGATGAAGTCCTATTCTTGTTAACATACGGACTTTCAGTGAAACATAGTAATACTGAAGATAGGTGTAAAGTAGTATAGGATAATGTGCATAACCATTGTGTAGTTTAAAGAGATAGCTCACCCAAAAATGAAAATTCTGTCATTAATTACTCACCCTCATGTCTAAACCAGTAAGACCTTCATTCATCTTTACAACACAAATTAAGGTATTTTTAATGGAATCTGTGAGCTCTCTGACAATGTTTTTTTGTTATTTAAAGAGTGTGTTAGTAATATTCTTATGTATATTAAAATTTACTGCATTGTCCGCTGAAACAATTACACAATGCTATGTTTCGACCCCAAAACATATTACATGAATTGTAAACTAATACATTGTCACACCGGCACCACAATACCGGCACTTTATGGCTTTTATGATGTAGTAAAATTGACTGGTAGCTCACCTGGTATAGCACTGCACTTGCAAAAAAACTGTAATTACCTTGCCACATTGTAGACAAGCTAAAATGTATTGGTTGTATCAGCAAATATGTGTTTTATTTGCTTCTGAACTTACACAATACGTACAACATCTAACATAAAATGTGGCCAAATATACTTTGGATGTTTTGAAATTTAAATGTGAAACATGCAAGAAGCAACATCATTTCATTTTGAAGAAAATGTCGCCACAGGAATGTTTTTTTCAAGTGAACCTGGAATACCTGTAGAACAGTTTGTTGTAGCAGAGGGAGCTGCTGCAAAACAGTATAGTGTGTTATATAGTAGTGTAGATTAATGTGTGTACGGGGGGAGGTGCAATGCACTCTAGTTTATAGTGCAGTGTTATGTGCTATTGTGTACTGTAATGTGCAGGAAGGAGCCGTTGTGTAGCACATTGTAGTATAATATATTGTCCAGGAAGGAGTCTAGAATAATATAAAGTTATGTAGTGCAGCGTGTTGTGTAAAGTGTATTGCACTGCAGTGTAGTGTAATATAGTGTGTAGTATAGTTTGCTTCTGCTCTCTGGAGTTCTGGATCGGCTCCTGACAGGATCTTGGCAGCAGTAAACGTAAACACATTTCTTTGCCATTCCTGAGCAGCAAGACTCTCCCTGTAGCAACACACACACACACACACACACTCTTGTGCAGCACAGATCCACTGCATGCTCATAAAGCCACAATCTTTATTGCTTCTTACTCTTTGATTAAATGGACATTTTGTACTGCCTTCAAGTGTTCACTTCCTAGGTAGGCCGCTGTGTGTTTTAAAGAGTTCTATGCATAAGTCAAAGAGTGAAGCCATTAGTCCTAACTAAGTCATCACGCTGCCTAGTTCATTCAGTTGTGAATGAAAACTGTCATCTCATAGATTTATGAGGACTTCATTAGCAGAGAGTAGTAGTAGAAGAGATTATAGAGATTTCATATGCATATATACAGTACACCATGATCTTGTTGAAGATCATAATGACAGCAGTAGCACAATTTTGCTGTTTATGCATTTTAAAATGGACTGCACTTTAAATCAAAGGTACTAATCTTTTAGCTCTATATCCTATAATATTTTTTTTTAGAGCCAAACGCACTTCATTCAAGCCCTTTCGCTCCCTTGTTAAAGCATTGCAAAGCTACGGATGAAATAGATATTTAACAGCAGTAGCAGAAACTTGGTGAGCAGCAAACACTGCAAATATGATTATTTATTTTGTCTATCATAAGACGTGTGCGTCACTTATATGACTCTGATCATTCAAATAAACTGTTAAAGTGTTAGTTCAAAAATTTTAATTAGGCTTTACTCACCTTTGAAGTATTCTAGGTGTATGTGACTTTCTTCTTTCAGGTGAATCCAATCGGTGTATTATCATAAATTGTCCTAGCACTTCTAAACTTTTTCATTGCAGGGATTGGGTCTTATCCTTTAACAGTACAAAACACGTTAAATAAAGTGCACACAGACATAGTAAAACGTCCCTCACATGGGTCTGGTGAATGAATAAAGGTTTCCTGTAGCGAATCCATGCGTTTTTTAAAGATAGATATCTATATTTCAAACATGATAAACACTTTTCTCTCACTTCTTCTGTAGAAGTCAAGAAGTCAAGAAAAGACAACTAGAACACTGAAATAGTAGTTAACTTTGCTTTTTGCTTATGATGAGAGCTTTTTGTTTATTAAGTACATTGTTTTTAGTAATTATGCAAACTATTTTAAGCCAAATGGTCAAATGGTTAATAAAAATGGTCAGGATTTCAAGAGGAAGTTCCATACATAGATACTGTAAATATAAATGTTAGTATTTGCTGGACATCTGCTCAGAAAGGAAATATAGAGAACGGACCTCTTGAAACTTTAATTGAATACTCATGCAGTACACACACATTTGTAGAAATGGAAAATCGAGGAAGGCTGCTGTTTTTCAGTCCAGCTGAGGACGCAAAGGTCAGAGGTTCATCTGTTACTGAGCAACGTGACAAATCTCTCTAAAACTCCATTAAATTCTCTTAAGCTGTCTTTTATGCTTGCTTAAAAGGTGTCATTATCATTTTTATTATTTCATTTTTCCCCGAGGTCCACTTATATACAGTAATGTTAAAGCTTTTGTGCCAAAAGTTACGTTTTTGACTTATTTCCAGTCTTTCTTAAGGGCTGTTGTTAAGTTAAAAAAGCAAATAATTATTCTGTTGGTTGCTAGTAGATGTTCATGCGGTGTGATTTCTGTTGCAAATTCGACATTTCACAAAAGCGAGCTGTGCTAAAAGTGCAATCAGTTTTATCTCAGATAGATGAGCATGAATCATTTTTATGTTCATTTTTGTACATACTATATGACGCCAATTTGGAAATGTCCAGTTAGTTGCACTTAAAGGTAAAGACATTATTACATTTAAAAATAATGTAACATCTACACGTAGTACCTAAAAACTAACCTATATTGTTGCCAAAAGTAGATATAAAAACACATTTGCTGTAGCAACCATGCTGTTTTAACGTACTTTTCCAAATCTGTTGTGACCCCAGCAGTCCACAGTGCAGTGCTCTACCAGGTAAACGATTGAGCAAGTTTACAATATTGTAAACAATACTGTAAAGTTTACAGAAAACTAAAAGCCATACATATGGATCTGGTATTGTGACACAAACTTCAAAATGTATTAGTTTAAAAATCATGCACTATAGTAAAAGTGTTTTGAAATCACAAGATAATATTGCACAAATATAAGTCTTAATCAATGAGCAATAATAGTAAACTTCCCACGGTAATGTTAATATGTGTGAAAAAATATCTTGGTTTTTTTAAGGCTACTATTATTAATTTTAACTGTAAACTACACCGACTTGTATTGAGGCACTATACAGTTGTGTATTTAGGGTAATAGTCCAGAATGACTCATTTCTGTAGCTTGGTTTCAAAAGCTAAGTTTACCAAAACATTGAATTTAATATGATTAATAATAATTATTAATAATAATAATAATAATAAATAATTAAATGTGATTTATCCTTTTGCGCTCCACTGTAGAAAGTGGATGAACTATCCCTTTAAATAACGAGTTTGCTGTTTCTCAATCTGTGATGCCGTGCCTGAGTTCTCTGCTGCTCGACCGCTGTTTGTATCTCTGTTATCTGTCCTCAATGTGTCTTTGTCCTTCTCTATTCTTCACCCTCTTTTCTCTCATCTTTTGCCTCTTTGTATGTGTTCATGTTGTTCCTCGGTCTCTCTGTAAGCTTAGAACACTGGGAAGAGCGCTCTGTCTGTAGCACACTGCTCGTATTGTGAATATTCCCCTGGTATCGTGCCAAACCCATAGAAACCTAATCGCTCTAGCAGAGAGCCCACTACTGAAGGACTGTGGGTAGAGAGGCAGTTAAGTGATTATCCGAGCGCTGTGGAGACTGTGTGCCGCAAAGCCTTGTTTGATTGGCCAGAGACGCTTTTTGGTTTTCATTGCTTTTTTCCAGATTTGATTTTTATTTTAGACAGTGGTATAGAGCAATCTTGGCACTTCCATGCTGTTTCGTAACAACTGCTAAAGGCATTTCCTGGACACTATAACAGTCCTCTGTCTCCACAGCATCATCCAGTTTTCATCTCTCTTACAATGGCGAAAGGACAGCTTACATCTGTTACAACAAGTATTATTTAGTTATATCTGTATAAATGTGATTCATTTGTTGCCCAACTTTCATTCTGGCACATGTTGGATCTTTATTGTAAGTGTACTATATGAACAGCAAAAGGCAGATGAGATCAGATATGTTCCAAATATATAAAATACGTACCTGATCAATAGTTCTCCGATCTATGAAATCTGTGGACTTTTATTTTGAGAAATTTTCAACACGGTCTCACGACCAATTACGTGGCTAATTCGAATTTCGTACAACCTCACTTTTACGATTTTGCATGGTTTTGAGGTTAATTCATACAAATTCATACAAGTTTTGGGGGAAGTTAGTTTTAAAAACAATGCATTATCATGTTACTCCCCAAAAAGGCAACTAATTACATTACTTTTATGGAAGCTAATGGGTTACTTGTGTATTACACTGTGACACTATAAGGGAAAACTTTAACAAGTTAGACAAAATATATACTCAGAAAATGCAAGACTTCGTAAAATTTGTAAAAACAAAATGTTTTATAAGCCTTGCGTCTCTTAGTGGTGTGTGTTCACAGCTGGTACAACCAAATAATGTTCAGGTTTTTTAATTTATTTATTGTTGGAAACTAAAAGGGACCACTTACAAACAAGAATCAGTCCTTGGTTCCTGACTCTGCATTGCGTATTAAAAGCAGAGCTGTGTAGAGCTATACTGTAAACACAGTTGGATGGTCTTAGTGATTGCAAACAGATGGGACAAAAAATTGGATATGGTCAACAGATCAGATCTGGGGATTCAGTCTAGCTTTAAATCTCCATAGAAAGACCTTTGTTCATTTTATTTACCGTCTTTAGACAGCAAAGCGCGATTTCAAATTCAGTCTAGTCATAAAGTGTTTCGCAACCGAGTAAAGGCATCATAAACCACTGAGGTTTGAAACAGATCAAACACATTTCAGACTTTCCAAAACCACTTTGTTTGCTTTAAGGGAAAAAGGTTCTGTTTTATTTAAGTTTCTTGTTTGTTGCTCTTGTTCTGCTGAAGACTGAGACTGATTGTTGCGTTGCCACATTTTAGGGGTTGTAAAAATTGTAATAGAGGAAATTTCCGAGAGTGTCTTGTAAAGAGAGAATGCGGCAGTATTTGGTGAATATCTTGAAAAGTCCCTCCATGGATGATGCACAATCTCACATTGTGCTGCAAATGTCAGCATGAGCGTGATACACATCCCTCACTGGTAAATATCCAGCCAGTCTCCCTCTTACTGGCTGCTGTCTTCTTTCCACTTCTTGTCTCTGTGTGTGCTGACAGCTTGTTTAGGATTGCCTGTTATGTGTGTAGGGGATCATACTCGTGGTTTTCACCTGGTTGACAATAAAACATGAATAATTACACTGTAAAAAAAAAGAAAAGTTTTTACCAAAAACAATTTGGCAAATGTGGTTGTCATAATAATTAGCCAAATAAAATACAGAAAAACTGTAAACACTGCTATTAAAATCTGTTTTGCACCTTTACCACCTTTACTGACCACCATAATATAGTAATATAACCAAATGTGCTTAAATGATAAGAAAAACTATAAAAAACATGATTATATAAGCAAGAGTGGAATGTCAGTGTACAGTTTTTATCTGTAATTTTTACATACAAATTAACAACATTATTAGCATTAATTTTACATTTAATTTTGGTTAGATGTTTTACAGCTTGTATATAGTATTGGAATATACTTTTAATCTAATAACATTTTTTTTCGTAGCATATTTTACTGTTAGAATTAAAATTATTTTTACAGTGTAGTTATATTTAAAGACACAAATATAATACTTAGGGGTGGGATTGTAAATTAAATGTAATGTCTACTTTGTTAAGAGGTTATAAACGTGATTGGATAAGCCTCAGGGGTGAGAAGGAAAAAAGCAATAACTTATTCAAAATGACCCCAAAAGCTTCTGATACGATCAGACTCAGATACGAGCCAGCCACAGATCAAAGGTCAAAGGTTATCTCCGCTTCATAGTAACACAGACCGAGCTCATGGAGAACATGACAGCGTTTTGATGTGAAACTGTTACCTTTCAATGGTTAAAACTTAACTTTAACAGTTTAAATTCTGAAATGTTATTAGCATTAGCAAGGGTGAATTTCTATTCATAATAACATTTTTGTGCATTTTATCTGCTCAGGTGATATGTCACTGTATGCTTGGCAAATTCTTTATTCTGAAGAAAAATAAATTGTGAGTGGTAGTAGAAAGCACAACCTGCAAACTTTGTATTGTTGACTTGTATTGATGGTATTTCATAGCATTTTTTAAGTTTACATATGAAGAGCTTATTTGCAAAAACATTTTTTTTACAATGTTAAAAAATTCATTTTTTTATTGTTTATTCTAATTAATTTGAATATTTGGAATATTGGACTTAGTTTAAAAATAACAAACTATACAATAATTCCATGATAACAAAAAACCAAATTAAAAAAAAATATATATATATATAGAGAGAGAGAGAGAGTTTTTTCTATTATCTGTTTATTCTTATATGTTCTATCTATCTGTTTGTTCTTATATACAGTATATGTTTAGTTTATTTAGATTAGTGTGTAAAGTTAAATTAAACATAAATGAGAAGTGTTGCTTGAGGGTTCGAGTAAGAAAATGTTTTTATGGTTAATTATTATTATCAGTAGTAGTAGTAGCAATAGTATTATTATTTTAAATACTTATTGTTTATTTCATTCTTTATTTAATTTATTACTCTTTTTTTTACTTTAAACCTAAAGATCAGAATTTCTTTTTAATTTAATTTTTTTTAAATGGTGATAATTTCTTAGGCCCACTAAAGTTACGAGTGTGAAGTTCCATCTAAAGAAGAATCCACAGGTGTATAAGCAAAGAGTGGCATAACAAAGGAAGAACATGTAGGAATATGGCAGAAAAAGAGAAGTGAATTAAAGAGGAAGGGAAATGGGACTGTCATGTGAGGAAAACTAAACAGAGGAAGAAAGAGAGAGAGAGAAAAAAAAAGAACAGGATATTGAGAAAGGATGAAAAATATTGATGTGGACTCAAATAAGCACTTTCTCTGCACTGAGTCCAGTCACACACACACATCTCTGCGTAATGGGTCTCTATTGATTGCTCACTCCCTGTCTACACACTCATAGACCTTCAATCCCACCCTGTCATGACTCTCTGGAGACCACTTTACCTGCAGTGTGAAATATGGTGAGTGTATGTGTGGCATGAATATCAGAAATCTGGGACGCTTTTACTTTAACCCTATAAAGCCTTCTGTGTCCTATTTGATAGGCGAATTTAAATTATTACAGTGATCAAAACTTTCCTGAAAACGCTGAAATTGAAGAAGAGAAAATACTATAGTATTTTCTTGTTAAACATATCCTAGTCGAAAAAGTGATATATTTAAAATACATTTTTTCCACAGATAAAGTTACATTCTATGAACATATTTACTGATAAATAACTCAAGACTTACTGATACAAAAATTGTAATTAATATTTACATACTGTGGCATACTTGTGCACAATGCTCTTTTCTTTATATTAAGTATAAAATATGTTTTAATGTTACTTTTGGTGAGAATTCTATGATCTTTGAATAATAATAGACCAATAGGACATTTTATTACATTTATTAAAATTTTGTGGAAAAAAGACATGTTTTACTGCTGTATTTTTTTATAAAACCGTGAAATATTTCTGTCAATTCTTCACTAATAATAATAATAATAATAATAATAATAATAATAATAATAATAATAATGAGCTGTTTTTATTATTTGTTAGCATTTATGTGAGGAATCTAAATAAATTTACGCATATGGGTAAATATGGGTAATACAGGTACTGCTGACAGATAAGATTAGCTAACAAGTGTACAGTAATTCATATTTGAATAAATATAATATTGTTTTTATCCAGAGAAAAAAACAAGAACAATAATAATGAGAATGAATTGTGTAAGTATATTTAAGTTGACTGACAAAACCTAAAGTAGTCCAAAGTACACTTTATGGCTAGTGTTACTTCGTCTACTTGTTTGGTTCTATAAAGAGGACTTGAGTAAAAGCATACCTAAGGTGCCTTTTGAAGAGAGTTTATGTTTTATGAGTAACACACACGCACGCACGCTGAATTCAGTTCATCTTTCAGATAAGCAACATCCCATCTTCCCACAGTGGCTTGAGCGGGCCGGTCTCAGCTCGTGCTGAGTTGATGAATTATCCCGGCCACATTAAGCTGCGCTTGTTATTGTTTGGTCCTGATTTATCGAGGGTTTTGGACCCAGGTCAACTCCCAATCCCTCCTTCCGCCACCCCCTCTGTCTCCTCCCTTTGTCTCTCATCTGCTTTTCTGTTTGGATTGAAAGACATTTGATTGATGACCCCGAGACCCAGAGGTCTGTCTGAAGATCGTCAGTAAATAAAAACACATGTGCCTGAGACAGGTCTCACAGAGGGACAGAGAGCTCTATCTTCATTTTTCCGTCACATGTGATCTGGTTTTGTTGGTTCAGTCTTTAATGCTGTGACTTACCTCTGGTCTTCATTGGCGGGAAGCAGTGGTAACACACAATTCACTGTTCTGATTTGAAGCCTGTGTGTGAAAAAACGCTAACGCTTCATGCTGATGGAACCGTTGAACAAAAATTATGTAATCACCTACACACCCTTATGCTCTTCCAAACCTTTTTTTTTCAGTAAAACAAAAAGAGCATTTTTTTAAAAAAACTGTTAAAGCTTTCTTTTCCCAACATTGGCTGACTGGAAAAATGCGCCTCTACCTACATTATACAGTCATTGTTACAGTTTCCATTTGAAATTAACACTAATGGCAATAAAACACAACTTGTATTCTTTTCACACAAATTCTGATTACGGGACAGATTGTTGATTACAGTTACAAAAATTGCAATACTATGTTATAACCTCAAAACATGTTAGCATAGTGTTTATATCGTGTACTAGTTCACGTTTACGTCACATAAGCTAAACAGCTCCGTATGAATGGACTTGCATGTTCGATTCCTGTAAAACATGACTCACGACACTCAATAAAAGTGTTGCCGAAGCAAGCTAAAAATATATTGTGGTTGCTTCAGCAAATTCATTTTTATCTCACGTTTGCTTTTGTTATTACTATTGTTTAGGTTTAGGGTAGAATTCATGTGTAGGGGCGCTGTAAGGGGGGGGCGAAGGGGGACCCCCGAGGGGGAAATGCGTTTTCTATCATGGGAAACCACCAGAACTCGATTTATACGGCTGCGGACCGTAATCGCGATTTCTACCGAGAGGGGGCCCAGAAACCGTAGCGACGCCCCTGACGCCATTCACAAGACATTCGATTTGCAAACCAATGCAATACACACAACAAACATTGTAATCAAACATTGCCACATTTACCTGTTTCGTGGAAATCTGAGCCGTACCACTCACTCTTTTTTGAAGTTGCGGGGAAAGAAACGCAAAAAGAAATGTAATATCATTTTTCAGAAATGTCACTGCAGTTAATTTCTTTTCCAGAAAACATATGTGCCCAGGTATTGTTAAGTTCCAAAAACAATAAAAAAGCATCATAAAAATATCAGAAAATGGTTTTAAATGACTCATGCACAATATATATATATATATATATATATATATATATATATATATATATATATATATATATATATATATATATATATATATATATATATGAAAGCATTTAATGAACAGAATAAAGTATTTTGCTAAAAACATTGCCTTCTGTTAATTTCATTCATATTTGCACATATTCAAACCTGGCACAACAGGACGCATTGCACGAGGTCTGACGTCAAAGATATCAAAGCTGTCAGTTCTGTATGTCATTCCTACTGGTGTAAACTTGTGGAGCAAAAACGAAAGAGAACAGCAAGATTTCCTCCAAATAAAAGTGCGAGGAATTTTTGCGCTGCCAAACAGATGTGCCTAAATAACGATTTTTTTGATGAACTTGACAAAAGGTCAGGAAACCAGATAGTCCTGCCCCAAACTCACGCAATAGCTTCATCCGGAAGTTTACATTGTTGCATTGTTGTTGTACTCTGAACATCAAAAAAGTGTTTAGCGCAAGACTTTGAAACAGCAAACCTTTCTTGGTTTAGATAGAACCGTTTTATTTCCAAGATCCGTGAGTCATCTCTGGAAGGCTGAAGAACTTTAATGGTCTGGAAACTTGTCATTTTATTAAAGTCGCTTTCTTCAACAGTCTGAAAAGGCATCTGATGGTCATAAATCCCACACACATGAAAGCGGCAGCCTATGTGTATCCACTCCTCTGTAATGTGGCTTTCCAGTGTATGATTTTATTGCTTAGTGGTTGCTCTTGCATATTTCACAAGACTTCATGTTCTCATTAGGAGTTTCTATTAAGAACTCTGACTTTCGTTTGGGGACTTGGGAAAGTTCTGCAGTTTGAGACGTTGGTGGGATCTCTTTAAAAACTTCTTTCTGAGAATTCAGATAAGCAGCAGATATCTTTATAAGGCTCAGTTTTCTATTAGAGTGCCTGAATTTCTAGAGAAATCTCTGATGGTGCATTTAATGAAGAGGAATATGTAAGATCCATTTGTGTGTGTGGGAATTTCAATCCTAAAAGCACATTTAGAGCTACTTCATTGAAACTTGTGACAAATATATGTATTTACATTGTAAACTAAGATTTTTTTTGATCGATGGCATGGCACATATTCTTTCCATGTTGTCATGTGTTGATTTTGCCTCACTTTCTAACAAATGGCAGATAGATATTTTAGAGTTTGACTGGATTCCTTTTATACCAACAATTAGAGATAAGGGAAGCAATTTCTCCTCTTATACTTTAATGAGCCTGTTTTTTGTTGCAGCTTTTTTATATTAAACGTGTATGATATATGGTTATCTGTATTTAAAATTTCCCTCTTGACCCAGTCAGAAAAGATTTTGGGCTCATTTTTGGGTCACAACACCCCAGTTGATAACCATTGCTCTGTTGTGCTGTCTATGAGAAACGTTGAAACCCCTTTCCAATGGGTTATCCAGTGTATATATGTTTCTAAAGTAATATACTACGTGTCAAAAGACATTCTATGTGTGTGTGTGTGTGTGTGTGTGTGAAAGCTTCAGGCCTCATTCTGCACTACAAGCCTTTGATCACACTACTTCAGTGTTTTGTGGATATTACATAATCATCTCTACTGGCTACTTCTCTCTCTTTCTCTCTCTCTCTCTCTCTCTCTCTCTCTCTCTCTATCTCTGTCTCTGTGTGTTTGCAGTTTTTCAGGCCATCTTTTCTACTGCTGGTGTCTCTCTTTATCCTCTTCATTCTGTTAGTGCCAAATTCCTCTTTTATTCCGCCCATCTTTCTCTCTCATTGTCTTTCTTTGCCTTTCTCCAGTCTTGTGTTTAAAGGGATAGTTCACTTTTACTCATAGTTTACTTACTTTACTCACATTTACTCATCCTCCACTTTGTAAACCAATATGAGTTTTTTTTTTGTTCTGTTTAACATAAAATAAGCTGTTTTGAGGATAATTGGTAACCAATCAGTTGATGGCAGCCATTGATGTCCATAGGTTTTTATTTTCCATACAGGTTTGGAACAACTTTAGGGTGCGTTAATGATGACAGAATGAACATAATGATTTGAATGAACAATCCAAACAATCCAAAATGAACAGTGACTTCAGTGCTTTTAAGGCTTTTTGATTTAAAACAAATTACCCTAGTTGCATTTTTTAAAAATAATAGTGAAAGTTTTAATTCTCCCTTTAATTCTGTATTCTGAAATACTGAAAGTATTAATGAATACTGATATTATTGAGATGCCAAAAAAGGATGTTTACGTTGTCCACTAAAAATATTACCCTATGCTGTATTTTGTAAATCACATTTATTTGTTCATTTGTTCATTTATTTGTCATTTTTAACATTTTATGTTATTATTAGTGCTATACCAATGTTATGATTAACTATGATTAAAAAAACTTTCAAAAATAATTTTCAAAAACATAATATAAAATAAAAAAATGAATTTATAAATGATTATTTAACTTATTATAAATTATTATTTGATTTTATTATTATTTAATATATATATAATAAACATATTTTATTGTAATTAGCCAAAGCAACATTTCTAATTTCTGTTTAATTCATTCAGTTTAGTCTAAACATACTTAAATTCAATAAAAACATGTAAAAATGTTAAAATAATAATTTAATTAATTATAATAATAATAATCATGATAATAATAATAATGGAATAAAAACCTAAAAATAAAACTTTAGTCATTTCAAATATAAACAAACAATAATATTAAATCAGTGACACTAAAATAACACCAGCTACAACATGTCAGAAACTAGTGTTCAGTGCACATTGTCGGCACGCTCTGTTTTGATTGGCTCAAGTTTCAGCTGCTGTCCACTGTGCTGGAATGACTCTCAGCGCAGTTGGCCTTTGACCCCTGAGGGTCATCGTCCATTACCACATGAAACATAAATGTCAGCAGCCCTCCTGCTAAAAGCATTTGTCTTCTGGTGGGTCATCGGTCACAGCCCACCTGCTTTTACCAGGTCTACCTCACATACACACACACACAGATAAATGCATTCGCGCCACTGAATGCCTTCCAGCGGCTTTGAACTCCAGCAGACACATGTTTAAAGAGAAAAGTCCTGTGGATTGGTGTTGGTAGTACAGTCACAGACTGAGAAATAGTCAAGAAGTCGTTAGTGTGAGGTTTTACAAAAACTGACAAGCCACAATAATATATACGCATGGAAATCTTCTGTGAAGTGATATGTTTTGTGATATCCAAGAACAGATGCATTTAATTTCAAACATCAGGTAACATATTCAGCTTTGGTTTGTATTTTGAAAGGTAATGGATTAAAGTCATCTGCGGAGTTGGAAACTGATTGGTTTATCTTAACGAATGGCCTAAGAGGATGGAATTACACATGGAATTGCGGAGAATTGCGACTAACGATGCCTTGGAGTGTAGTGATTATTGACCCATCAATCCAACAAACTCTCTTTCCCTGAAGCGTGACTACAGTGCATTCACTGTCCATTCATCTGCCTAATGCATTCTGTCAATACTCACACAATACTACCAACAGATTGATTTGATTGTTGGAATGTTTTGCATTCTGTTGCATTCTAGATGGTTTCAGCACCGAATACTGCTCTGACATGTTTGCTCTACTATAAAAGTCATTGAAAAATAAATCCACGGATAAGTTATATAATAAAAATGTTTGAGATCTGATATTTGGACTTCCATTTCTTATAGTAATTTTGTGGGATTCTGGCACGTCTCGATCTCTTTCATTTGATTTCCTGCAGTTCTACGTAACTGTTCAGATGCAGAAAAAAAGAGTTCAACGACTGTGTATAATCCAGAGGCTTGATATAAAAGTAGGGTCCATATACCTGGAGGTCCTTCCATATTACTCATTTCATGCAAGTTCTATGCCTCCCCATGAAAAAGTACTGGAACAGCAAATGAAAGTGTATGCAAAATTCGAAAAAATATATTGATTGTTGTTTTTTGGGTTTTTTTGGTTGGTTTAGCATTACCGTGTGAACGGAAAAGCTGAATATTTATAAGAAACAAATTCACAATCACAGTGACTGCCCAAATATGAGTCTGTAATGATGCTTCCTCCAGTAAAAATGTCAATCTGGTGTTTTACAGCTATAAAATGTACTTGATCTGTACATATTTCTTTTGTTATTCAGACGAGACAACTTATTCTAGGTATGGATTTTACAGATAAGGAAAATGGGTTGTTAATGTCTTTGTACTCTTTCGTACTCTGAAATAAATAAGACAAGGCTAAAGTTAAGTTGCTTGTACTCTAAGTGTTGTTTTACTTTTGAGTGACGCTGTAGCTGATGAGTTCGGTGCAGTTAGTTCACAAAGCTGATCTGAGTCATGTGAAAGGGTTCTTACAGTACACAGACCTTTACAATGTTTAGACATCAATGACAGAATGATTCTGACCAAGCTGATAAACAGTTTATTTAAGTCTGGCTTAAAAGTCTTATATTCATAAGTGAACACTTCAATTAGGAGGTCACACGGCAATGACCTTTTTAGATTTATTGCTTTCTTCAGTCAAAAGGCCACTAAGAAAAGCTTTATTTTTCAAACTGATAAAAATTTGAAATACAGTAAAAACATGTATATTAAAAAAGGTTCAGTGTAATTTAATATATACAGTGGTGACCAAAACTGTTAGATTACCATCGTTCTTCAAAATATCTTCTTTTGTGTTTATGCAGAGGACAGAACGTCATGCAGGTTTGGAGAAACATGACGATAAGTGACTGCTTTTCATTATTAGGTGTTAGTATTAGTAAGTAGTGAACCTTTCATTAGATCTCTTTGTTGTCAAGTTTTATGATGATTTTATTCCAGGATCTTCCATCATAAAAGAGAAACCCCTTAAAAAATGTTTTCAAACTTATTAATTGTTTAAGAAAAAATAAGTTAAGTAATAAGCAATAAACTTTAATGGTTTACATGAGAACTAGGCAACTTGGATTAACTCTGATTTTAGCTGTATTAATGTTTATTTATTTTTACAAAAGTATGGAATGAAACTGGTTTCATAAAACACTGTTTTGTCGTTGTTGTTGTTTTTTGCATGAGATAAAACTACTCACAGTCTTTAGGAGTTCTATAATAGTTCTTTAATATCTTTGTTTTGTTTGTAAGCATCATTAAATATCCATTAAATGTTTCTTTTGCTTTTTTCTTCTTTTAATGAAGAGTGTTTGTGTGTGTATGTTTGTGTTTTATAAGAGGGGAGGGGGGGTTATACAGGACTAATGTTCAGGCAGTGTGCAGGGCAGTCTCTGGTCATCAAAGTCAGGACCTCACCTCAAACCCTGACACTATTAGTGTGGGCTGGTGATTTAGACTCAAATGACAAATCTACATACAGCAGTTATCAGCATTCAGACAGATCTGTCATTATCAGATGTACACACACATTCATGAACATGATATGCAAACGTTTTTTTCATGACCATAATCAAGAAATCGGATATTGTCATTGTTTTGCAGAACGCACACACACAAACACGCACTCACATCATGACCCCAGCATCATTTGTCTGATAAGGTCTGTCAGTGTGTGTGTGTGTGTGTGTGTGTGTGTGTGTGTGATGGAGCGGTAATTGTTCATCTCTAGGCTGGAGGGGTTGAGAGGCAGTTGTGTCCGACACCTGAGGCAGCTGCCTTCCTGCCCAGTTAGTCAATGACTTCACAGACAGAGTTTTTGTTTTAAGGCACCTCCTGAGGAAACAGCTTTCAAACCGGTTTGAAGGCACCATAATGTCACCTCTAATGATCTAGAACAAATCCAAGTGGGCTTTAGATATAAACAAGCCAATCTTAAAATGAAACAATGCCAAGGCAGGCTCGTTGGAAATATGTGCCTGTGGCAACATTTCTACAAAATGATATTATGTTGCTTCATTTTGAGATACTTTCAATGTAAAATGGCACAAAAAGTGTGTTCAGGTTTATACAGATGAACTCAAAACTGCTTTATTACATTGTTTTTTGTACATACTGTAGCATTTCGGAAATTAAATGTCTGGTTAGGTGCAAAAAGGTTATATATAGTGCTGACTACCAAAAACGTTATCTGAAATCTAACCGATAGCGTTAACTAAAGCAAATGTGATGCACTCTACAGTAAAATTTAGCTTACTTCTACAATTTCTTTTATCGCAGTGCAGTGTTGTACCAGGTGAGCTTCTAAATACATTAACTGTGTAAAACAAGCCATACATATGGAGCTGGTTATGTAATGCAATTGCAAATTACATAACCCCCGTAATCAAAAATTGTGAAAAGGAATAAAAGTTGCTGCTATAGTGTCCATTTTAGTTGGAAACTGCAGTGAAACACTGATGTTTTGGACAAATGCTGGCATGTAATTCCAGTCAATTTAAATCATAAGTTGAAAAAAAGGAAACATTGACGTTTAAGATTTTTTTTGTACTAACTGCTTAACTGCATGCATATTGTAGGATATCATTGATAGTGAAGAATACATATACATGCATATGTTTATAAAGGCTTGTAAGTAGATTGTATGCTACTTATACAGCATTTATCTCATTCTGGAGTTTGTGTCTCTCCATGTGTGTTTGTATAGTAGTTATGTGTCCGTGTTTTGTTTGTGTGTATGTGTGTGTGATTAGATTTCGAGTGGATTGATGGCTGTGTATCAGGCTAATGGAAAGCTTTTTACAGAGCTCATATAAGGCAGAATCAGTAATGCCTTTCCAAGCTCTGCGACACACAAACACACACAGAAGGCAGGAAATGTAAGGGAGAGGAGAAAGGATGGAGGTAAAGGAGGAGGATTTCTGAGAGCACAAATGAGATGAAATTGTAGCATAAAACAGAACCAGATGAGACTCTACAATAATAATCAGTACAATCATTTGTTCACATCAGCTTGTAATCAAAATTGACCTTTTTTACGTTATTGCATAGATTTAGTCGTAATGTAGCCATCAGTGAACATTAATCCAAAAAAAAGTTTGCTTTCATAATCTTTTTAAACAAAATGTATGCTTGACAGAAACAAAGCCAAGGAATTATGGAGTTACATTATAGCTGTATGATATAGTCATTTATTTTATAAAAGCAATACGGCACTTACAGTTTATCAGTCTTTTGAAGGTCAAGTTGACAGTGTGGGTAACACTTTATTTTACACCAATTAGTTGCTTATTAGCATGCATATTACTAGAATACTTGCTATTTATTAGTGCTAATTAAGCAAATATTAATGCCTTATTCTACATGACCTTATTCTATATCTCTAATCCTACTCAATACTTACACTTAACAACTACTTTACTAACTATTAATAAGTAGCAAAGGAGGAATTTATTGAGGGAAAAGTCAAAATTAATAGTTACGTGGTACCTATTCTAAAGTGTTACCTTAACTTTTTTTGCAAATGACTAAAACACTTATGACTAAGCACATAAGACCTAAATCCAAGAAAATCTGTAATACCCAGAGAGAGCTATCCATTACATTCCCATTTGTCTCATTGACAGTTGCTCGGCTGGTGTGTGACCTCCAGAATTATGTGACCTGCATCTTTACTTCATCTGCACTTAGTTTACTTATGTATGTTGCTTGCAGAAAAGAAGGTATATATTTAGAATACATGTATATTGCCAATAGACAGAGTCTCCATGTGACAAACAATTGAGATATCAAAGAGATCTTATTTGTTATTCTTCTTTCCTATGGGTTCACAGCAGTGAAGGATGGATTGATGGCGCTGACAGAGGAGTGTCAGGATAGAGAAGAGAAAGAACAGGCAGTGAACTAAAGAAATGTGTGTGTTTGCGAAGGTCTTTCCCTCTGGAGAGAAGAAAGCTCACTGAATCTAAACCACATGGTCTCACTGACTGGCATCAAGACACACACACACACAAGCAAACACATATGTGTTCGAGCACATGCTCAACTCCTGCTGTCCACCCACGCATAAAACCAGCAGCAAGTAAACACACACATACACGCTCACAGTGTATAATTGACTGTGAGCTGATGTATTATTCTGACCTACATTACTCTAAGTGTGTGTGTGTGTGTGTATGTTATAGATTTGATGGACTTGGCTTGTGCTGAATGCTGTGTAATGCTTCAGCACACAGTCAATTCTCTCATTGTTTGTCTCACAAACACGCTTCTGTCCGTTTCTCTGACACACCTAGGACTGAAGATCATTTAATTGGGCAATTTTTATTCATTTTTTTTTTTTTTTAAGTTTCTAGTTTTCCTATTGAAATGCCAAGCACACAATTTATCAGGTAAGCTAAGTACTAAATGCTACAGTATATAAGCAACAAAGTGTTTCCTGGTCTTGACTTTACCACAGTTAAGAGGAGTTCTTTTTAACCATATGAAAATCTGGTCATCATGCTTGAGCTATGGACGAGAATGGAACCTTGATCATGTCACTTAAGTAAAGGTATGCTATATTAGATCATATTTCCCTAGCTTATTGATTACGTTAAGAATTGCAGACATTTTTTGTATTACGTATTATTGAAGTTATTAACGCAATTTTAAGAGTACGCCGATCTTATCTTCCAATTAATATCCAAGTATAAAGAACAACATTTTACCGCTTCCATTGTTAGTTCTTTCAGGCACCCTCCTCTCCATCTCCTCCTTTTTATGCATTTTATTTGTTTATTTATTTATCTTTCTGTCTATGTATAGGGCTCGAATATCCCTCTGAGCCCTCCATTGCAGAGATCAAACCAAATCTGTTTAACCCTAATGCTAAGATTATATGGGCACACAAACTTGTAAATTATATTTTCTGAAATATTGTTTAAATGCAAATTAGGACATGTCTAATTAACTATGCAATTTGATAAATCCGAACACTGGATAAATAAAAGTTAAAAATCATTGTTTTTTTTGTTTTTTGTTTTTTTGGGTTATTTTGGATCTTTCCACATACATATGTATATAAAGTATATGATTAAAATAGGTCAGTGACATAGCTTAGTATGCTAATGAAAATCAATTTTGTGCTAAACTGTGTGATGTGTGGAAAGGATTTACATATCAGAACACATTAGAATCCATTTTAGCTACGTCACGGAGGACACATGCTGCCACGGAGGACTATATGCAGAAAGGCTAGGTTAGTCTGTCTTTGCGTATGAGAAGAACTCAGCTCAGACAAAGCAACATGCTAGATTCTTTCTCTCACACATACACGCTCACGCACACACACACACACTCAGACACAATGGACATTAGTCTCTCAGCTTGTGTCAGACTAGAGGGGATGGATGAATGAATGCTACAAGGGAGGAGGGATGAAAAATGGACCTCGTCCTGTTTTTCTTTTCCCCCAGCCCCCTTCCTCTCTCTTTCCCCTACCTCTTCCTTTCCTAACTGCTTTGCTGTTGTCTTCTCCCCCAAACATTTCTTTCATACATGCAAAAAACACATTTTCACCATTGAAATATCTGCGCTGTGCCAAAACCTAGTGAGTTGTCTGCTGTCTAGATAGACAGGTCCTAGAGACTTTCTGTAGAAGCTTGCTAACTAAGATGAAAACTCAAGTCACTGAACTGATGTATAGAGGCAATACCCTCATGAAACATAAATAGCTTGTCACACAGAAAGCAAAGTAGACTCACAATTGACTTTAATAGAATTTAGCTTTAGCATGTTGCTACGCTAATAACACAATACTCAGTTAAAGATAAGAACCCATATTTAGACTAAACTTTATAATTTGATATTGGAACATTTCTACTCTTAATCCACCATTGTGTTAACTAGTTATTTACTATGTATCATGGGACGTGCTATTGTTGAATTAGCCAAAAATAAGGCATTTTAGACGACTATATGTATGACTATTAGACGACGATTGTATGACTATATTAACTACATTTTGGAATATCCTTCAAAACTAGAAGAATTTTATGTGCGGTATTTTAGTTCATGTTGACATTTGGACTATGCTTTCTTGGCAAATCTGTGCACAGATTAAAACATTGTTAAGATATGTTTTGAAACCAGACTAGAAACTTTTCTTGTTTTCTCAAGAGAAACTTGAGAAACAGAGTACTCAGTTCTCCATTTAAATATTGAAAGAACAACTGAGATTTTATAAAGATCTAATTTGTTATATTTCTTTCTGATGTGAAACTAATCTACAACTAATATATAAATATATAGCCTATTTAAGAATGATTTTTTTAGTCACGGAGCTAATTGCAAAAATCTAAAAGCCAGTGAGCAAGTACTATTGGATTATTTGTCAAGGGAGCCAGGGTGTTAACTTCTGGCTTTGACTTTAATATTACGTTATCCCTGTATTGCTCTATTATTTCATTATTACAACTAATGCAGTACAGCACTTGGCAGTCTTTTTTCTGTATTGTACATTACGATACAAACCTACTAACAATAGTAATGTTGCCAGCTTCAGGAAGCACCACTGTAAACAATACTGTACATCAACATTAAATCATCAGGGTTAACACCAGCAATTAAAGCAGTGGTGTCTTAACATTGCATTACTCAGCTAGACCGAAATCTAGGCCACTCCAGGACAAGTTTTGGGGGTTTTAGCCACTTTTTAAGTTGCCTTTACTGTATAATACTGTTTAGATGAACATGTTGCGATTGGCATAAGTGCTTTAATTTCATCTGTCCGACTTTATATTAGGAATTAGGTGATATTTTAAATTTAAGTGCAATGCAAAAACACATAAGTGCATTGTATCAAACGATTCATTTAAATGTAAGTCCTTAATAGTTAAGGCCACTTAATATGAAGTAAAACAGTCTCCAGTCTTTGACAAAGATATTTATTAAACTGCATTTTACTGTTACTGCAATTTCCTCATGAAATTGATTGTTTTAGAGTTGTCATAAATCGCTTAATGGTCTTAAAGTCAATGGGAGATTAATATGTACCCTATTTACCCTTCCACATGTATATAAAAATGAACTGGTCTGTTTCTGAAATGACTTCCTTTTTCTCACACCCATTTTTCACAATCCAATTAATTTCCAAAAGATAAGTATTCACCTTTTTTTGGATGTGCTATTTTTTTCTGAAATGCACAATTACAAAATAATAACGGGTTGAAAATCAGTTCAAATTTTCTTTGCTGAATGCAACAATTTCTGGTTGAATGTTATGTGGCATTTGGAAAATCTAGAAGTAATTGACTTCCATCTTCCAAATATTTTGCCCTTGTTTCTGAATGGAGGATAAGGGCTCTGTTACCAGTAGTAGGAACAGTGTGTATAGTCATGTTAGCACAACTCTTTTGATATCCTGAAAAATATTATGCCAAAACATTCCAATCTAAGCCTTAAAATGGTCACACCTATAATTTTATAGCAGCATTTTTTTATTACTGAAAGTTGTAAATGAGCCGTAATGAATGCTGCTCATAGTATTTCTGTGGTTTGCTAGTTTTCCAGTATGCGTACAATTCCTAATATATACAGCAAAATGTGTGGTAGACCTATACAACACAGCAGCCTGTATGAGATACTGTATCGCACAATATGCTGCAATTTCCTTTTTCCAGTGGGATGAATGAACTGGAATCCACAAGGGTTATATTCTGTTATCAATTACGGTCCCTCTTTGTATTACTACTATGTACTCACATTAAAAATAATCATGATACAGCATAGCTATTGTGTACACACGTTGTTCTATAAAACTTTTACATTAGTAAAGTAGAGAAATGTCTGTTAATGTCCCAATCTGCAAGTTTTTTTAATACCCTTAATGTTGTGTTCTGTGATACTGATGCAGTTGTGAATCATTCGCTTATTGGAGAGGTTTTAGAATTGCTTAAATTTGTGATATGATCCGGTGTTGCAAGTGTTGTGTGTCTCACTCAAATACAGTCGACCCATGCTGGGAGCTTTGTATGCAATGGTGTGTGTATTTCCCAATGGATAAGCCATGCTGTTTGATTACCCATGATACCGCATGTGTGTAGTAGAGTCACGCTGTGTGTATTGTTTGATAAGCCATAATCATAAATCCTAAAAGCTAATCACTCGCCCACTCTGCACCCAATCAAAACACAGCCACATTACCCAGCGCTGGGCGCTATTGAGCTATCCATCATGAGTAATATCAGCGCCCTGTGTGCATGAGAGAGAAAGAGAGAAAGATGTTGTTTCCTTTTGAGTTTTTATGGGTGCGTGTCAGATTGTGAGGGGTTAGTTTTGTTTGTAATGTGAGGTTGTGTATGTGCTCAATGCAAAAATGTAATAATTAGCTTACACTCGTGTTCCAAACTCCTCCATTTTTGTCCAGCTGATATTTTTTAAATATAATACTGAATAATATTAAGCATGTGTACTTAAAATAGGGTTAAGGTTAAATGGTTGATCCACCCCAAAATAAAAGGCTGTCATAATTTATTCACTCGTATGTCATTCCAAACCTGTACGACTCTGTTCATCTTCGGAACACAAATGATGATATATTTGATGAATTAATTTAGGAGTTCTCTGAATTAACACAATCGACAATCAATTTTTCAAAAACGTAACAAGGAGATCTGTGAAATAATCCATGTGACAGCTAGGGTTCAGTCGTAATTTTATGAAGCTATGAGAATACTTTTTGTGTATCAATAATAATAAATAAATAAAATTATGACTTAATTTAACAATTTTGGATAGTATCCACTGAATGCAAACAGAGTATGCTGTTATAATGCACAAATAAACATAGAAAACATATCCGTGTTGTGTGGTGAAAGCACTTGAACACTATATAAAATACTTTATTTTTACAGATAAATAACCACAGATGTTAGATGCAATTGAACAGATGTGTGCGAACTAAAGAAATATTCACCTGAAGGTGTAACAAATCTGTTCCGATTATCATTGCACTGTGTTAAAACTTACTTACTTCCACTGTACTGCTTTTCTATTGTTTTTCCATGTAAGCAAGCACTAGATGGATGTGTTTGACTGCTGCACTTGCTTCTTCTGCATGACAGTGTTCTAACAATGTGGCGCTCAAGATAAAGGTTTTGCGAAACTTGTTTGTGTTTTTCATTCCACTGCACTACTGCCGGTGTTCTTTGTTCCAAGTGTTTCATATTCCAAGTCTTCTAAAGCCGTATGATAGCTTTGCACGAGATGGAACCCCATTTGTTTAGTCATCCACTGATTATCTTTCCCATTATCAAACCTGGTATGTAAAAAGATGAAAAATGTGAAATGAAACTAAACATGCGTACTTACATGTCTTCAAACTAAACAGCGCTCACTAAGCTCGACTTTCAACGGTTTCAATAAGATCGTTATTTGAAAAAGAGCAGCGCTAACATTCTGCTAAAAAATCCCTTTTGTGTTTCACTGAAGAAAACCGTAGGAGTCTGCAATGATTTGAAAATTGTAACGATGACAGAATGTTCATGTTTCTGTGAATCATCCCTGGTTGTTTTTTTTTTCGGGCTCAGAGCTGTTCTGCAGCCCCAAAATACATAGAAAAGTATTATTGTTTTTTCTCCTTGGGTGGGTGTGGCTTGTGTGCAGCAGTCTGTTTATTCCTTGACCAATCATCTGGCTCATCTGGGTTGGTGCGGGGGCGGGCAGGGCGGGTGGCGTAATGACAGACGCCAGTGCGTGTGAGTTAAGGGTAGCGGTGGCGATGGCAGTTGCGGTGTCATTAGTGTGCGCCCTCGAGGAGAGATTAGTCTGATTTATGGTGAGCGACGCTAATGGAACAGATATGGCTGCTCTCGCACCCTGCCATCCACGCTAATGAAAGTTTTGTGCAAATGTGAAAGAGAGCGCCGCAGAGCTGAGGCTCTCACCAGCACAACATCACCTCTTTGTTTTAGTGTAATTCAGTCTTTATGTAAGTGACTTCAGGTCGAATATTTCACTCTGTCGTTAGTGCGGTGTCCTTTTAGTGTGTGTTTTTCTGTTTTACGTAAACTTTTAATAATACGTGATTTTGCTGCAGTTAAAGGGTTTAAAGCGAAAAAGAACATCTCTCTTTGCAACTCTGGCAAAATTATATTACATTGCTTCATATTTCACAACGCTTTCCAAGTGAAATGTCCAGTGAGCGGGGCTAAAAGCGTGTTCGGTTTATACGAAACAGATGAACGTGAATATGGTTGAAAGTGAATATGATGGTTGGACATATTGAGGCAGTTCATAAATGAAATATACGGTGAGTGGTCCTAAAAGGTTAATGTTGCCTTGTGTTTAAAAGTAGCACACTGTCTACATTTACCTTACGATAAACATACAATATGCCACAGAGTGAACGTGAGATAAATACAAATTCGCTGCAGAAACCATGCCATTTTAGCATTTTAGCTAGCTACTAAATGTGTTTGAGATCCTTTATTGTGACTGGTACCCCAGAGCCCTCCGCATTGCGAGGAAAGCATTCTACCAGGTGCACCAACGAGCAATTTTACAATATCACGAAAGCTGGTTATGTGACGCAAATGTCAATATGTATTAATTTACCATGTTTAAAAGTGTTTTCAGGTCATAACATGGCAATGTGCAAGGAACAATGTGAAAACAAGTATAATCGATAATCTGCCCTGCTATTATAATTTGATTGAAAAGCAATGAAAGTTTTGGTGTTTCACTATGTAGGTACGTTTTTGGAGTTTTTCGAAAACTGTAAGACATGGCATATTTTTGCAATTGGCATGCATTATTATTGCTTTATTATATCATAAGTTTTATGTAACAGTGATGTTCCATGTTGAATACAATATAACGTGAAGGGAAGAAAATATGAGTAAATCTTAAAAATGAATATAATGAACTATAACTGTGTAATGTACTTTAACCATGACTATATGACTATTTTATAAATACTAAATATTTAACATACAGAAATATTGATATTTCGTTCAGCTGACAAAATGATGTGTTTGGAGCTTGTAGCCAAAAGTGACTCTTGTGATGAGGGAACGTGGACAAAAAAAAAGGTGGGGCTTAAAGAATCAACCGTTTGGATGATCTGACGGTTTCCAGCTGGATGAGATGTGTTAAAAGAAAAGTTTGCTGGAACTTAAAGAGAATTTGATTGGCTGGTGCGCGAGTGTGTGTGTGTTTGTTATGGAAAAGGGTGGACAAGAACAGCCGTGTTTAGTCAATTTGAGGGTCCTTTGGGTTTTAAGTCCTCATAGACGGGATTATTTTCTCATTCTGTTTTTCCTCATCTGTCTTTTGCACTGTGTGTGTGATGTGATTTTGGGATGTGTGGGGGAGTCGGGCGTCAACAAGGCTGATGGGAAAGAGATGGATTGTCATCGTAGTGTCAGTCGTGGTCACATGATGAGTATGTGTATGTGTGCGTGTGATTGATTAATCTGTATCCTACACAGAAAAAATACACAGACCAAAGCAAGTCTCCATCGCTCCAGGCTTCCTCCTGATTAAAGTTCAGCGCTCCATCCATCTCCCTTTCCACCGCTCTCTCTAGGATGGATGAAGCTCACAGAAATGCAATATTGTTTGCGTCGAAAAGCGATTTGCATCTTAGCCGTCACCCTCTCTGCACAATACAATACAGATAGAGACACGCAGAAATGCAGTTAGAGGCAATAAACCGCTGGCCCATCTCTCTGCTTTATCTCGCACATACTTCCTCCATTATTTTTAATTTACTTCTCACTCATTCGCTTGCACTCTTCAGCTTTCTTTTTTTCTTTTGTTCTCTCTGTCTCAAGAGGATCTGTTCCAAACCTACTGAGCTGCCTATCTAGACAGCATTTATTTTTCAAGGTAACATTTCTCATTGTCATTTAGTTTAAATTTAAATAAATATGGATAAAACTACGTAGACACTTAATAAATGTGAAATAAAGCACAAATACTATTGCTATAAAAAAAAAAAAATATATATATATATATATATATATATATATATATATATATATATATATAAATATAGTGATATATGTATGTAATAATATATACATAATAAATATACACTGCTGTACACATACATAATGTTAACAGAAACTTTTATCTCGGATATATACATAATAAATATATATATATATATATATATATATATATATATATATATATATATATATATATATATATACATATATATATATATATATATATATATATATATATATACATATATATATATATATATATATATATATATATATATATATATATATATATATATATATATATATATATATATATATATATATATATATATATATATATATATATATATATATATATATATATATATATATGTGTGTGTGTGTGTGTGTGTGTGTGTGTGTGTGTGTGTGTGTGTGTGTTTTCAATGTACCAAATCTTATTCATGTATTAATTTTTACTTAAAATTCTCTTATTTATTTATTGAAGTTATTTCCGTTTGATATGAAAAACATTAAATATCTATATTCTATGTCCTGCTCAAGCAATTTGATTGTGAATCACATATGTCTTTGACTGTTTGATAGCGTTCCCGCATGCAGAAATGACACTTATATTTTAGCTAACTCAAATAAAATTGCTATATAACAGGTTCACTAAGCAATTCTGAATGGTCCACAACCCCTCCAAAATAATTCAGATTAAAAAATAAATAGGAGCATGGTGAACTAGGAAATGGAAGATTGTGAGGAGCGCACAGATTTGAAGAGAAGAAAAGAGAGAGAGAGAAATTCCATCCGCACGCAGTGTTCTAATCACTCATGCAGCAAGAGTACCGTGGTAAAAAGCGTTTTACATGATGACAGGACGTTTGTCCTGACAGGCCTTAGGTAGCGTCCTGCATGATGTCATCAGACACTCTCATTTCATTAGCTGACATGAGGGCAAACGTCTCAACTGTATGATCTCATCACAAACGTGTACATATAGAGGCAGAATCGCACACATACATCTGTTATTCAGGTCATGCAATCTCCTGTTAAGACAGCATAGCGCTCCCCCTCCCAACTGTGTGTGATCCCTCATGTCTTACACGCACATACACTATATTTTATATACTGCTGAAATGAGGTCATTCTTTTCTCTCATCTTCTCTGTTTCACTCGTTTTCAGTCAATTGTCCTGAGATGGGCTCTCCCTCCCTCTAACACACACACACACACACACACACACACACACAAAACAAACCAAAAGTTCTTACTTTCTCATTTTATCTTTGAAGAGTCAAATTTAAAAAGGAAATAAAGCTGTCTTTAACTCTATACAATATCATATTTAATACAGATTTCTAAGGCCTCTAAGTGAAATACAATATTGTTAGAGATATCTCATGCTTAACACAAGAATAGAAAAATGAAAATTCTGTCATGATTTACAAACCCTCGAGTAGTTCCAAATCTGAATATATTCCCATCTACGCAAAGGAAGATATTTTGAAGAAAATTTATAACCAGGCTGTTTTGGGTCACCATTGGCTTATTTTTACTCATGTTAGGCTTCTGAATAAAAAGTTAAATATATTTTCTTTTTTTTTTTTGAGTATAAGCTTCATACTCAAATACTCAAATGACACTTTATATAGGGTTAATAAAGATACTTTAAAAATGTATTATAAAGTGATGGCTACAGGGTGCTTGGCACAGATTTAAATGATAATTACAAAATATTACATTTTCAAAAGAGTGTAACTAAATTAATTTCAGACATTTTGAAGACCACAGAGAGGGAGTGGTCATAGAGAAACATCCAATCAGCTGGTATTTCTTAAAAGCCCTGAATGTGCTCTCTACAAAACATCTAGACTTAAAGCTATAGCATGTATAGTCGCTAAAATATAATCTCCTCATATGAGGACGTAGGGTCATAAGAGGTTATTACTGAGTGGTTGGTAATATAGTTTTTATCTTTAGTGTACATGCCTCTTTTAAATATATACCATTTTATTGTCCAGTAAGACAAAAAACATCATGTATGACAAATTCTGCCAAGAAATGTAGTTAATTAGCATAACTGTATTTTATAGCTAATAGACTAGACACGTTAATGTAGAAATTAGCTTATGTTAGATCAACTACCTCTCAGTGACTTGGCTCAAGAGCTGAAGCTCTTCATTTCATAAATTAGCATTACCAGTTAACAAACATGAGCATGCTAAAAATTGTTCTACCCCAGGTGGTTAAATAGCTTTTCCTGATAAACTAATTAACATTTTTGAACAGGAGGTGAAAGGTGAGGATCAAGGTTCTCTCACCCCTCTGGTGTGAATCGGTGTCAAAATACGAAAGTCAAGCAAACATGCGCACTCGTGATCCTTCATGTAAGTCACGGGCCGTGAGCTGCGACCATCGCATTTAATCACGTTCCTCCCAGAGTGTGAGCGACTAATGAGACGCAGCCGTCGCCAGAGGAGTTTGACCTGCAATCTGCCGTAATGGCTGCTATCATCAGCGCACTGTACGGATGAGCAGGGCTGACGGGTGAGGAACTGGGCAGAGACATCCTGTGATTGATTGATTTAATCAGAAACGCAACCGTTCAGCTTATCCTGGGGGAGGGACCTTATCAACGAGGTCATCGTGGACCAATCAGATTAACCGAGAGGAGAAGTCAGAGGTCAAGATAAGGCTTAATATTTTCTGTGCGTCTGTGTAGTATTCTAACCTTTGGTAAAATCTCTGGGATTGTAGCACTCGTGTATATGTGGGCCTTTCCACAGAACATGTGATGGTGACATGTTTTGGCCGTGACTGTTTTGTTAGTGACCGTTCTATGTAATAGCCAAAAAAAAAAAGAAAGATGTCATTACCGAAACATTGCCGGTAGAGACTGTTTCAGTAGTGACAATTTGCACATGGTTAGCTAGCAGAGTTTGGAATAGTGGTATACATATAAAAAACTAAATGTTATAGAGTAGCTTCTATAAACGTGTGCTTAAATGCAAAAAAAACACACTGATTGTTCTGTATTTTGAACACCTTTATCTCAAAATTATGGGACCTATCTACTCAAACCTTGTAGACATATATAAGATGGGTATATATATAAATAACTCACACACACACACACACACACACACACACACACAATGTTAACAGGACTCCCCAGTGCTGGACCTCTTCCTTTCTGGCAGTGCTCCACTGTGTGTCTTTAGAAACTAGTGTAAACAAACCAAAATACACACACAGGTCTCCAAATCTGTTGCCTGAATGAATAATATCATTAGACTGATGCAACATTTAAAATGCATACACATATGTGCAAAATGAACTTTGTCATTATGCATTTTTGTTTTACATTTCAAAAAAATGTATGCCCTGCAGGTAGTGTTGTGGTGCTGGTTCCCACGGTATATTGCATCTAGGGATTTGGCAAACTGTAGAGTGTGACGGTCATTTAGTACACAAGTTGAATAATTATTGGTTGCACATAGATTACTTCCTGTTTCTCAGAACAGCTGCACGTTAGTGTGTCATTTCTAACACAACACATTTTCGAGAACAAGCTCGATGCTGGATGTCTTACGCAATGAGTTTTTATAAATGCTCACAGGACATGCATTTCTGAGGCATATTGTTAGGAGGTATAAAAAGGGCTATAGTGCTTAGCTTGTATGTGTGTGTGCTTGAAGAGCATTCATATTATTGACTCAACATCTTATAGACAAGAATCAATCAATAAGCTAATCAATAGTCCCCTCTTAGAGCTCTTGAGATATAGAAAAAAATGGAGTCACACACACACACACACATGTTGGTATTTGTGCTTTATGTGGACTTTCCATGGGCGTTATGGTTTTTATACTGTATAAACTGTATGTGCAATTGCCCTACACCAACCCTACACCTAAACCTACCCCTTACAGGACACTTTATGCATTTTTAGATTTTCAAAAAACCATTTATTATGTTTTTAAGCCTTTTGAATTATAAGGACAATGACGTGTCCCCATAAACCACCTTAAAACTGTAATACCTCTGTCATACCCATCTCCTTAATTTGTGTCCCCATATACCAAAAACACACACACACACACACACACACACACACACACACACACACACACACGGTACATAGTGTATTTCATAATATTATGAACTACATTTCGACATTTATCATCTATCAATTAATGTGCAACAGTCAGAACTGTTTGCCCTTCGTTCTCATAGATTTAAATTGATCCGTTGATGTTGGTAGTGGTTTATTAAAATTCATCAAAAGTCATATATGACAGAATTAGTGGACATTTAGAGTTTGATTGTACTTAACTGTGTAGTATTGTTAAAATGAATACTTGCATGTGCGATAGGGATGGGGGTCTTACTGAAACATGTTTTTCATTAACAAAAGGGGCCTCGTCTTAAGACTATGACGGACTGTGGATACGCCTTCCCACTTCTTTTCCTGGAAGAGTGCGTATGTGTACCGCAGGTCAGTGCCCTGTTTCTCAGCTGAAAAACATTGTCTTTATCACTTCCAGACAAAGACACAACACATCTTCTGCTTCCAGACCATCTATGTGGTGTATGCGTGCGCTCTCAACACAGGCTCATTGGAAAAACTTGCCACTACATCTATACTTTTGCAAAGCCCCCTCAATTGCCCATAAATTAAGAACACAAAGGCATTTGCTCTTTTACGTTGCTTCAAAAATACAGTGCCATGACCTCAAAACACTTTTAACATTGTGTATGATCTGTAAACTAATATATTTTGACGTGTGCGTCATATAAGTGCCATATGTGTGATTTTTCTGACATGGTAAACTTGCTCGGTGCCCTACCTGGTACACCATTGCAATACATAGTGCCTGTGTACAAGTCCTGTAAAACACAAGTCAACAATCAATGAAAAATATCTAAGTTTTTAAAAGCAAGCTATGTAAGCATATATGTTTTTACCTCTCATTTGTGTTTTTAACACTACTGGGTTATTGGTAGGTTTACTGGTAGTACACTATTTTTTAAATGCGATAAAGCATTAACATTTTAGTGTAACATTTAATAATAAAAAAAATGATATGCATTTATAGTGAATTTATACCATATGGAGTCTGTGCGAGTGGGTGTCTCAAAGAAACAGACAAGGTTTGCTCTTTCTTTATCTCTGTTTGCTTTCTTTTTGCTCTCTCCTCATTTTCACCTCACAGATTTCCTAAGATTTCATGTTAAGCAATATTTTCCGTTCAGCCAGCTGTGTCAATAGCCACGCCAACCCAGCATGTTTTAACACACACACACACACACACACACATACACTACACACACAGGAGGTGGAGGGGTAAATATCGGAGAGCGTTTGACACCCTGTACCTTGTCCTGTTAGTGTGCGTGCGTGATTACATTTCCCGCCTCTAACGCAAACATTGACCTTTTCAAATGAGTACAATATGTGATCTGTGTGACAACACAAGACTTCGGGTCAAAAGCTCTCTGTGTCATTCTGTGTACAAGCAGCAGAAATCCGTTTTTGAAAGCCTGATTGACATTTCACCGTTTCAATAAAGAAAGCGCTTGAAAGACTGATGAAGGACATACAGAGAAAAATAATGGCATAATTAGTCAAAGTGACATACTTATTTGTTTGTGTGTGTGTGTGTGTGTTTCTGTGAATTGTGGGGACTCCATATTACTTTTATACTGACCACACAATATTTTCTATCCCCTAACCCTAAACCTATCCCTTGCTGAAAACCAGTTTGCATTGTTACACTTTCAGATGAACATTGTTTACGATTTTTTTATATTTTTTCCACAATGTTTCAAAAAGTCAGGTTTTACTGTCCTTGTGGGGACATTTGGTCCCCACAATCTAGCATATAGACGTGTGTGTGTGTGTGTGTGTGTGTGTGTGATTATATCTAAATAATTATTGCTATTTACTTTTATATATACTGTTGCTGTTATCACTTCTTGGTTCCATTATTTATTTGCATTAAAAATAATATTGATATATAATATGATTTTGGTGTCGAATGCATGATAATATTTAACAGTACAATTCAAAGGTTTGAAGTCTGTATTTTTCGTATGTTTTTGAAATAACTTTCATTTGCTTATCAAGGCTGCATTTAGTTAAACAAAATACAGTGAAAATTAAAAAAAATTAAAATATAATATTTTTTGTATGTTTTTTAAATAACTTTCCTTTTTTGAAATATATCATAATTATTCCTTCTGTGGCAAAGCTGAATTTTTCTTATGCTAGTATACTATAAATGTATATTATTTTAAGTAATAATTACTAAAGGCATAAGTATTAATTAATTAAAAATTCTATTCAGCACTGCTACTGATACAGGGGTTGGTGATGCTGATGAAAGCTTCTTATTAATATATAATGCTGAATTTTATCCAGAGTTGCTAAATTCAGTCTGGTGTTGCTAAATTCAGTCCAGACCTTCTGTATCTGGTGCTGAGATGCTGAATGTTGTCTATTGCTGCTGAATTTGGTTCAAAGCCCCTAAATTCCATGCAATACTGATAAATTCAGTCCAGAGCTGCTACATTTGGAGTTGCTAAAATCAGTACCATTTACTTAAGTTAAATAAGGCTTTCTTTTTGTGTATCAATGTCAAGGTTGCCTCTAGACCACTAGTGAACCTACAGCGACCACACACACACACACACACTTTACAGATCATGTTGAATGTATTTCTGCAGGTGCATGCGCGCTGGCATTTCACGTAATTAAAGGTTGACCTTTCTAATAGAGGCACAAATGTCAAGGGGTCCTTCTCATCTGACAAGCAGGAGTGCCTAGAGGGCGGTGTGTGTGTTGTGAAGATGTTGGCAGAGCATCGAGATTTCACACTGCCATATTTTCGCACTTCCTGTCTCACAGGCACTTTCAGCGATCGTAATAACAATTACAAACTCACACAAATGCTGGAGTGCAGAAACATGCGCAATCTATATAAATACACATGACTCATATCTGTTTATTTGATCCGAACTTCATGATATGCTGTGCGTCCAGTATTCTGACTGAGCGCTAAACATAGCTCGCAGTGTGTTGCGTGTGCACACTGCACAGACTGTGTCCTTGGCGCTGATCTGAAAGGCTTCGGCCTTGTCCAAATGAATGAAATACAAGTTTGCGTGTAACTGTGTATACATGTGGCGTGTGAGTGGGCAGTTCCCTGTAGACACAATTTGGACGCTTTTGCAGTCTCAAGGTCTGTCGGTGGTATTTTAATTACAATTCTGGCCTTTGCTGTGTTACATCACTTATATCAACTTACATCAACTCGACATGCTGCATTATTCAAATAAACATGGCTTAATTGTTTCTCATTCAAAAATACAGGACCAGGCTGTTAAATAAATAACATGCATTAGCTTTTTTCGTAGCATATTCATTTAGTGCCTGTTTTCCCAAAACTTGAGTCACCTAATAAGTATTTGTAAGTAAATGAAATAAAATTAATAAATATAAAGACGAAAACACTCACTTATGTAAAAAAAACATTTCTAATAACAAAAATATGTATAGTTTTTGTTTTTTTATATACATATAACCTGATTAAATTTATTTTAAGTCAAAGGTGTTTGGCTGACAAAAAGTTTAGGTAATCTTTGTTTAAAATAAAATTATGAATCTTTATCTTTTATGTAATTACAAGTTTAACTACATCCTTAACATCACAGCACAGGTATATAGCCATTTTTTCAAGGTATATAAACATGTTCTCAGAGTGATGAAATATCTATAACCACGCCTGGCCAACATAAAAAGAGGAACAGATGACTTAGTGTCCTTTAAACATGTGTGTGTGAGGGTGAGATGGGCGTGAGCACTTTTATGAAATGATGCGGCCTTCTGGAGAAAAATGTCATTTCTATAGTGTCTGCAACACTTGACGCATCACGCACATCGATTTACATCATTCAATCAAAAGAATTTATTTGAAATACAGAAGGGGTGTTTAATTTATTTCAAATTCTCATAGCGTTTAATGGGTCTTATGTTTATTTTTGGGGATAGCGTTAAGGGATGTAAAAGCGAATCACTACTTTTCTTTGTGCGAAAGCATTCCAATTAATCTCACTCTCTCTTTTTTTTTCGACCTGTAGGAATTCTAACAGAAGAGGAAAGTGGAGCACATCACAAATGCAGGCTCTTGGATTCATTAAGCGGAATCAAATCTTTTTGGAAATAAACTCCGTAGACCTGTGTGATATGGGAAACAACCCCTACAGAAACCCCCCTGGCTGCAAAAAAGAGTCACTCCACCATTCATCTGCCTAGACACACCGTTTTCTACCAGTGTCACACGGAATAAGCACGTTGACTCCTTCTCTGAATGCTCTTATGGGTAAATAACCCCCAGAAAGCATTTTATTTGAACGTCATTTTGGATTCTTCCGTGTGATCGTGGGCGAACTCTAGTGGTAGCCATGTCTGGTAAGGGCAACCCCAGCCCACACCTCAATGGCTTCCCAATGGCCCACTTTTCATATTTCTTTCCACACATGCTGGGGGGGCTTTCTCCACCCTCTCTGCCCACCCTACCCCTCAGTGGATACAGCACACCATCACCGGCCAGTGAGTATAACATCAGTCCCTGATTGATTGATTGATTGATTGATTTGGATGTATTGAGATTCCATTTTTTGTTGAGATTAAAAAACATTAATGCTTTTGTTGAGTGCATTACATGAAGTTTTTAACTTTCAAATGTTTTAATGTAGTACTCTGTCTGGAGTCTGAGTCCATATTTTCAAGGTCTTGGTCTTACTATGGACTGTGGGGCATTTGGACTTGACCTTGCATGTCTGGAGCACAGTGTGCATGCCCTGCAGAGGTTTGCATGACATTGGGGTGTATCTGGGCTTTATTAATCCCTAGTGGAAAGTTCCATTCATTATTGATTATTTGATTTAATTATGAAGAGATCTCATGCTATTAAAAATAAAGGTTCTGTATTGTCATCTGTATTGAAGAACCTTATGTATTAATGGAATTAAATTAACATTTAATTGTACAAAAGTCTCTTTGAGGAAAAGAGTTCTTTTAAGGTTCTTTGGCAACCTAAATGGTTATTCATTGGCTGGGTGGCCAATCCTAATCATGGAGTTCTACCTTTCCAGTCCTAATCATGGAGTTCTACCTTTCCAATCCTAATCATGGAGTTCTACCTTTGTGCAAAATTAAGCTCCATCTTAAAAAGGCGCAGCAATGCCATAAAAAAAACATTTTTGGTTTCCCTTTCAGTCTGCGATTTTTAAAAGAACAACTGTGTGATAAATATTTTATAATCTAATAGTGTATTCATACTTTGCAGATTTGGTTTGACTAAATTATTTGAGTATGTGTACGTTTGCTGCCTCCAAACCTTAGTGCACACCTTTTCAAAAACAGGCCAAAGACATCTAAAATGCACCAAGAACAGAATGTGAATATGAAGCACATCTGGTTCTTCTTGTCATTGAAATTGTGTTTTACATTACAGTATGGTATAGGTGTTGGAAACCCCATCTCATTGCTGCAGAACTAAGTGCGCAACAGAGGAATTCCTAATACTCCTTTACACCTTTACACATATTAGGTTTGGTATTAAAAATAACATTGTAAACTCTGTGTCAAAATAACCTAGAGAACAGATGGTCATACCTGGTCTCATAAAAATATGTACCTCGTACTCAGTTTTTTACGTTTTACTGCACATTTCACAGCAGTTTAAAAGTGAAATGTCCACTGAACGGCGCTAAAACACAGGTTCATTACATAGACCCTGGCACCTTTTTATTATGATGCTAGGTATTTTGGTTGTTCAGATAGGTATTCTGGAGCTCCTCAGCTCTTAAGTTCTTCTGCAAGCTACCAAACAAACCTACTGTCTCTGAAAACCCATAGACATGAATCTGGATATGTAAGATGCTAACATTCAACTTCCTCAGTTTTCAAATATCCCACCATATTAAGTTTTGAAGTTATAACATGATATTCTTTGATTAATTGTGCGAAAATTATGGTTTATGAATCGAAACTCTGTACATTTGTGGGAAAAGGAATAAAAGGTGTCAGAGTTTTACTGCCTCTAGTGTTCATTTCTTTTGGAAACAGCAGTGATATGTACTTACTGGTACATAATTCGTGTCTCGCTAAAAAGTACACCAATGTATGTTTTACATCAGGAGACCAGGTAGTAAAGAACCTATTTTCACTATAAATCTACTTTTATACAATGGAGGGTTTCCTGGGTGGAAACTGGAAGAAAACAGTGTTAAGTGTGTAAAGTGTTAAGTGTGTAATCCTGTTAAAACACAACTGAACCAGATCATTCAGGTCTTCAGGAGCACTTAAAGGGATAGTTCTTACATGAAATGAAAATTCTGTCATTAATTAGTCTCCCTCACGTCGTTCCTTCACTTAAGACCTTCATTCAACACAAATTAAGAGATTTTTGATGCACTTCAAGAGCTCTCTCACAACAAGGATCCTTACATGATCAAGGCCCTGAAATGTAGCAAGGAGGTTGTTAAAATTATCCATGTGACATCCAAGGTTAACTGTTCTTGTAGGAAGCTACAAGAACACTTTGTGTGCACAAATTCATCTCTTCTGCATCAGCCCAGAGCACCGTTTTGGAGAGTATCTCATACGCAAACAACGTATGCATCATATGTATGCAGATATTCAGATTAAAGCATAACCAGCGTAACAGCATATGCGCATACGTTGACAAAGAACAGCATATGTTGTTTACATATTTGATACTCTCCAAAATACCGCTACGGGGTGATGTGGAGGAGACAAATTTTTGACTAAAGTTGTTATTTTTGTTTTCTTTGCACACAAAAAGTATTCTATTAGCTTCGTAAAGTTACGGTTCAACCACTGACGTCACATGGATCACCTTGCAACATTTCTGTGATTTGATCCCAAAGCTTCCCAAAGATGAACGAAAGACTTACGGGTTTGGAACGACACGAGGGTGAGCAATTAATGACAGAATTTTAATTTTTGGGTGAACTATCCATTTAATAATGGAAGTAAATGAGCAAGAACGTAGATCTTCAGGAGTGTATATGCTGGATTCTGCTGCTTTTAGTTGTTTGTTTGAAATACTGCTGCAGGAAAAAAGGTTAGGTTTGCCCGAATAGCTTGAGCCATGATTTGCAGGTAATGTTTCTTGTCAATATACTCATTGTAACTCTGCCCAAACCTCCAATCTCGTGTCATTGATTGGACTCTGGTTTATCTGGCGCCTGACTCCAGTTAGCTTTCTGAGACATCATTATCCTAAGGATTCCCATTTTTTCACCCTGCACTGTGAATGTTTGCAGAGAGCACGCAATAAAGACATAGCATTGTTTGTTTGCCACTAGCAACAAACATGTACAGAGCTTCCTATTGCTGCTGTTATCCAGACTCAAGCTGCTTTGAATGTTTCTGATGGTTCGTTGGAAACTGCAGGGTCAGAAATCGAGCTGGAATGATTGAGTCTGGACTATGAATCTCGTATTGACTACTCTTTGGAAGAAATAGAAGTGCGATGCTAATCGCTTCCTTTTTGAGGCAAAAGAGTGTGTATATGAGGCTGTCATGGCAAATGATGTTATGTGCTGTGTTTACCAAGTGAGGTGCTTCCTTCCCTTTCTCAGAACAAACATTTCCTGCCTGTAAACAGCAGTTGAAGCGCAGGACACACACTCTTCCTGTGCACACAACTTTCTATTTCACACATACATTCACTTTCACTGTCATAATCACAGATTATTCATCATTACACAATTTTTACACAAATGTTATCATATTATCTTATATTATATTCACTATTATATTAATATTGTTATTATTTGAAATAATTACATAGTAATTATAGTTTTGTAAGTTATATATATATATTTTACTTTTTTCCCACTTGCTACATATATTGTTCCTAGTAAAAAATGACCATGCCACAAAAAAAATATTTGAAATATCTTTTACCGGCTATTGGTTTCATTTTTTTATTAGCATGGGTTGTTTTTTATTAGCATGGGTTGTATATTTGTTTTTGTGACCAAGTGTTCAAAGGCCACATTGTTACATACTTTTGATGGAAGACTGCCAAAAATTATTCACAAATAACATTTTTTGTTTGTTTGTTTTTGATTTCACTTTTAGACCTTTTTTTGCTTAGTTTCAGCTTAGATAACAGAGCCCAGCCTAATGTCATACATATTTTACAAGGTGGTTAATTCGTATAAATTTGTGCAATATTGCCAATTTTATCAATTTAGATAAATTACCAATATTATCAATTTAGATAAAATTAGATAAATGATTTTCAGCACAACACAAACAATGAATGCAGTTTAACTACTCATAATGTTGTATGTATGTTAATATTTAATGTTGTAATATAAAACTGTGGCAAAAAGTGTGTGTGTGTGTTATATGTTGTTTTTGGTTGGAATGTTCTATGTGTCAATATTGGTGTGTAAATGGCAAGGTGGATGTGGTGAAAGTGGTCGCCTCAAGGTATGTGTGTGTTTGTGTTAGTGGGGCAGGTGGTTTTGCTCGGTCTTGGTGGTCCCTGTCGAGAGGGGGTCCATGTGGGTGGTTGAAACCAGACTAAACGAGAAAGGGAACTCGAACACTCAGGCACGATAGTTTATTAATATTGAAAAATTCATAGCTGTCAAAGCAGCTCCAACATGTTTGTTTTGTTGTTCTGTGTATTTATGGAAGCAGACTGTTTTTGCATCGTGTAATGTTCTTTATGAACGTTTTTTAAAAGTGGATCTGAATTTTTGAATTTGACAGATTTCGTATGGTTTGTGGAACTTGTGTTTAACAGCTGCTGGGTGTGTGTTGTGCAGAAGTGCAGAAGCATTGAGAAACGGATGGTGGATTCGCTGTTTTTGTGGATGGCATATGGTATAACTTGAGACACGTTGCTGCATATTGACTCATATTTCACTCATATTTCATTTCCTCCACGTACACACTCATCTGTGAGCGTTGCATAAAGAGTGTCAGGTTTGCGAGACCCTGGTCTTTCTCCAGAAATCTGAATGATCAACATTACATGTGTGATATGTGGTGGTCTTCTGAAATGAGACGGCAAAGTACTGTACCCTCTCAAGACTTTTTTTTCTTCAAATTCATGTCCCACTTCTATATGATGTTTCCATTCTACTTTACAATGGAAAATAGGTCCTGATTAGTTTATGTTTGTAATTGATTTGGATCAGTGTAAAGATTATTAAGGTAATATACGGGTTGTTACCCAACTACTTTACAGTGCAATAAACAATTAACTCAGCTATATTAACAGTTTTATGATGTTATAAAGAGGTCTGCTTAAAAAACTGGCCAGGGTCAGGTCTTTCTCTCTCCTAATATATTAACCATTAAACCACTAACTTTAAATGTATACGAACCATTTTAAAAAGCTGTTTTTTAAATAATATTTAGCCCCTGTATGGTGCATGTATGGCTTTTTTGTAGTGTTAGTATTTTAATTAAATAGTAAATACCAATGTTTATCATGTTTTTGAATTAGCCACATAAATTAGCATGTGTTGGTATTTGTATTTAATTTTAATTTTATTTAATTTAATTTAAGCATTTTTAAAATATTCATTTCAGAGGTCGTTAAAATCTTCCTTTTGTCCATTTGAGGTTTTTCAAATTTATGATCATTGAAATCCATTTAAGTGTCAAACATAACTGGTCTAAACTATGGTAATTTGTCCTGGTGAATAGACCTCCAAAACATAGAGCTTTTGACCCAAAGCAATATTACTCAATTATAAACATAGCTGAAGATGCACAACGTTGACAGTGTCTATGCACAAAAATACTCAATACTATGTAAATATGTGGTTTTTTATTATTATTATTATTATTATTATTATTATTATTATTATTATTATTATTATTATTATTATTTTAACATCTAATGTGTTCCATATTGCCATGATACTCAGAATAAAACTTCAGAAAAGTCAGTCAAAAGCTTAATTTAATTGTTCAGATACAGTGTAGATACGGACATAATGATCATACTTGCACACTTTTTGTATACACCCCTACAAAAATAATTAAGATTTTTTTCAAACATTACATAAGACTTCTGATGTAAACCAAACCAAAATGTAGCCATGGAGACTGATATCGTCGATAATAGTATAGTTCTATTATATCAATGCAAAAAGCTAAAGTAAATATAAAAAGCTAATCAGAAATCTCTTCAAGATAAGAACTGCGCGGCTTATTTTCCCTGATGTGTTTATCTTACAAGCTGACAGTAGCCATATACACACACACACACACACACACACACTGATCCGTCTTTACAGGCCTTTCCACCACTGATTATGCAAATTTCTCTATGCTTTCCCTCCTGTCCTGTCTGCGAAAGAATGAGCTGTCTTTCTGTAATCCTGGATGACTCCATTCAGCGGTGGATCCCTCATCCTCTCTCTCGCTCTCCCTCACACACATTCTCACACAGATACAGGCCTTATGGGCATTTAGCTGTAAATATAGCATACACTGTCAGAAACTTCACTGTACTGACATTAAATACAGCCATTCTAAAGCCACTGCAGAAAATATAAGTGCTGATTTGGTTTGTAGTGCAATGTCCATATGCCATTTTTTTAAATCAATCTGAAATCATTATCTGTAAACTTATTTTATCTTCAACACATCTGTATGTTCCATTCTGTTAATACGTTTTTAAAGAGAATGCAAAGAACAGGGATGCGTCACGGATCACACATTTTAATAACATTTTCAATCAGAAATCATTTTTTGGTCCAGCCAATATGCATGTGCAATGCAAAGCGAAGACTAAATGCCGTCGCACACAGAGTTCGAAATTTTGCATTTTCGCATTCGTCGTACTTTCCTATCGAAACACTTGCTACTATGCGAAAACGCATGAAATCAAACTTTTTGTTGGAGGTAGTATGTAACCGTGATTGACACAATATGTTGTATTTATCTTTTCAATATGCGAGAATTTTGGCAATGACCTTAAGTTTCACGTAAAAACCAGGCAGCACAGAGTGCAGATTTGTTGAAGATTTGTTCTTTTGTTTGAATGGTGGTATTTACTTTACTAGAAGCTGTATTTTTTGTTGTTAATAATACCAGTGGTCCACACTGATGTGTAGATTTGTTTGGATCTTGAAGTTTACTTGTAAATTTGTCTTCAGAGTGAGTCAGCTCATCATCTCTGCGTTCGAGTTTCCTTTTCTGTGCAATTGTAGGCCACTCCTCACCGGTGAAGATCAGGTGAGCTCGACTTTACGGACCTAAAGGTGAACGATCACTCCGAGGCTCTCATAAACCTGTAGAGCTGCCAAACAAACTGTTTTTTGTCTCTCTCTTCCCTCATCCATCATTTGACCCTTCCCTTCAGAGACAGGCAGCTAGATGCGGGACGAGTGAGAGACTAGAGCTCCGAGGCACTCTAAATCTCCGGCTCCCTTCACTGAAAAATCAACCGCCAGAGGAGGGAATTTTCTCTGTCAGTCTGATCTCCCTTTCCATTCATTTTTTTGTCCACACCTTCCTCGGTACTGAGGGTGTCCTGCAAAAATGAGAGAAAGAATAAGAGCTGGAAACTTTCAGAATGGGGCCAAAGCAAATAGTCCGAGCGTGGAATGCTGGGAACACTGATGTTTGCACAGATCTGACTCAAATTCTTCAGTCTGAATTACTAACAACAGTCTAGCAAAACAAAGGATTTGGTTGTGACATTTTTGTTGTATGGTTCATTCGGATTGGATTACATGTGTCACTGTGTTTCAGTAATGTGTTGTGAGCATCGCCACAAGGGCGCTATTTGCAGACATTAGCATAAAGACTCTTCGGGTCAATTATTGTCGCAGTGGAACAACAATACGAGGACAACTTTGCTGAACAAGTTAGTCATAATTAAACTGTCAACTTGTTAGCTAGCTTTTCTGCTACGCTAACCTTACCTATAATTGCGCTCGAAATTGGGACTGTACGTTAGCATTCTTGTTTGTGTTTGTGTACTAGTGTAAAATATGTGCCGGGCCTAAAACTGACTGTCTTTTTGACATTTGTAAAACATCTGTTGTCTATCTGCAAATGCACTGACTTTTGCAGTCAAAAGTCTGTTCTTGTGCTTATTTGATAAGATTGCAAAAATGATTGCATCTTGATAGTGTTTTAGTGCAGATAACAAAGTTAGTACGGCACGCTTAAAGCTACAAGAGAGTTTGACAGTACTTGCCAAAACTGTCATGTGGTTTTGGTTAGCTATTTTTGTTGACATCTATTGAACCTTTTTGCTAAGGGAATTTTTGGTCATAAATAAAGGGCATCTTCAAAGCTTGCAATGCAATTTATGTTTATTTTATCTGATTTTGTGATACATGTATATGTGGTGTATGATCTAGCTCTTGGGCAGTAAATTAATTAGGCATTCTATAGTTAACCCAAAATAAAAATGTATCACCCTTGACCTATTCATCAGACCTATTCATTCTGGTACAGTGTTTCCACCACTGAATAAAAAATCTAAAAGTTGTTCTTGCGAGTTTACATTTTGCAATTTTGACGTTTCTCTCAGAATTGTGAGGTATAAACTCACAATTGCAAGGTATAAAGTCAGAATTGAGAGATATAAACTTTTATATAAACAATTCCAATTTATAAAGCCCACTTATGAGGAGAAAAAAAGACTGAGATATGTTCTCAGAATTGTGAATTTGTAACTCACAGCTCTGACTTAACTCACATTTGGGAGTTTTTATCATGCATTTCTGAGAAAAAATTCAGAATTGCCAGTTTAGATCTATTTCAACTCACAATTCGGAGACAAAAACTGAATTGTGAGATATCAAGTCAACATTACGAGAAAGAAAGTCAGAATTATGGGATAAAAAGTTGCATTTACCTTTGTTTATTTATTGGCGAAAAACGTATTCTATGAAATGCTGTGTAAAATGGAATCACATATTATTGATGGCATTGAATAAATAACAGTTTGTGGATGTTTAGTAACAGCCTAGACAGTTTAAATGCACCCTTAAAGTAGAACTAGATAAAGACAGGGTTGTGTGAGTGTGCATAAAGTGTGTTATTCCAAACTGTTTAGATAATTGAAGCATTTACACAGTGTGGGCGCGAAACGAGCCATCTGGTTTGATTTACGCCAATATTGCTTTAATTAGTAAGTAAGTGTGAATGTGTGTGTATTTCTGTATGTGTGTTTTAGCAGACGAGAATGCAGCTGTTGTTGTGCGCGTGTGAGTGGCCAGATAGCACAGATGCATGTTGTGTTGTTGGGCTTGTCAGGTTTGTTTGGACTTGATACGGTGGATTTAGTTTGATGATGGTTTGGATTTGGTTTGTTGGAGGCGCCCGCAGTTCTCTGAGCTCTTAATCATGTTTTCACTGAGTAGGATTTGTTTTTTTCCAATAAAGAATTGTTCGCGAACAGAAAGGTATCCTGCTAATGTTTGAAAAGCTCTGGACTTTGGTTTTCGTGTCCTGCAACAGGAGCAATGGATTTCTCTGTTTGCTGTCAGGCGGTGTTCTGCAACTATATTTCTGCTCTCTTGCTGTGTTCTGCACATGCTATATGTCTTGCTAATTGAAAGCAGCTTTTAGTATGTGAGTGCTGATAGATGTGTATGTGTGTGTGTAGACAGTGCACAGACGGTGTAGACATGGCTAATTTTCCTCCGTCCGCATGAGGCTGCTCACTGCTGGATCTAATTGACCCTCTGCTCCTCATCAGCCATTTCTCTGTCCTCTGGTTCCTCCTCTTCATTCCTCCGTTCTCTCATTCTCTCCCTCCTCCTTTTATCCTCTTGTAGCTGTTTTGTTGAAATTATACTATAAAAGGTTTTGTGTATCATTTTTGTGCATGCAGAAGCGTATGTATGTATATATATATATATATATACATACACTTAATAAAAGTAAAAATTCTAAAGTAACAATGGCGCATAGCTGTTTATTATTTGCATACATTTAATAAGAATTTTACTAAGCCTGTGGGTGCCTGGAAAATCGGTGAAATGACTTATCATACAGTACATTACATACAGCATGTATACTCATATATCTTTTCCCCCCCTCTCACTCTAGAACTCTAGTTCAGCTTTTCCAGTGTCTTATGGGACTTCAAACGCTGTGGGCACTGTAAGGAAAGAGAATTTATTTTCCTTAAGCCTCTGATTTATTAGATTGAAAAATGAAACCACAAATCAAACAGATATTATTCCTTCCAGCTTCAGCAGGAACAGGTTAAATTACTAACAGGTCTAGATGTGTAGGTCTTTGAGGACGAATGTCTCCGTTCTAAAACATCATGAGGAAGAATTTCAAAGCGTCATGGGGGCGCCCAACAAAAGATACCTTTATTTTGGCCAAATTCGAGACTTTCGTTCTTGACATTTTAAAGCTACGGTAGCAAAATAGATTGTTTACTTCTAAGGAACAGAGAATCAAAATGCTAAATTACATTTCTGGTGAAATAAACCTTGACTAAAGTTATAAGTTGACCTCCGCGGAAGAAAAAAGGTATCTGTGTAACGTACAATGACCCTTTTACGTAAACAGAAAATAAACTTCAGTTGCTGAAGGAAACTTCAACTGCAGAGAACAGGAGATAGAAGAGGAGTGTGTGTGGATAAAGAGGGGTTTGGGGACTATGGGGGAAGACAGGAGAAGAGGAGAGAGGGGATTCTCTCAGTAGATAAATTAAACAAAGGAAGCAGCATGTGATGGGTCTCACAGAGACCGTTTGTCTGTATGTGTGTGTCTGCGATAGTGAGAATGTCTTTCTGGAGGGTTTTTCCTCACTGTGTGCTTGTGTGGGTCTTTTTTTAAGTAACCCATTTAGACTTAAATTGCGGGGACCTCTCAAAACTGTGTAGTAAACATACTAAATAATATCTTAAAATAGCGTGCAATGCGTTTCGCTAACAGTGGGAATATGTCTACATTAAATACGCAGGGTATACATAATCAGCTTAATTTAAAAGCAGAAAATTGAAAATTGCCAGCTTGATAGAAGTAAATAATATTAAATGACTGAGATATGGAGAATATCCAAAAGTCACAATGACATAGTGTTTGGGGAAAAATATGACTACGTTACGCAGGGTATACATAATTAGCTTAATACAAGAGCAATCAAAGGAAAATTTCCAGCTTGATATAAACTAAAAGTAATAAATGACTGAGATATGGAGAATATCCAAAAATCACAATGACATAGTGTTTTTAATACATCTTTAATGATTTGAGCTTATTGGCCGTGTGTGCGTTATATTCTGTAAGGCCAATTTGTGAATTTGTTTCCCACGGTTTATGAAGATACACACATACATGCACTAAACACTCCTGCATCAACTATTACATTAATATACACATTTTCAAAAACACACATATAGATATACAAACTTTAGCATTTTTTCTTGACAGTACACAAAGTGTACAATATCTAAATTGTGTGGTATAAATCCAGTACATATTAACCATAGATCAGTAATAAGCAATTTGCTTATGTTTACAATTAGAATCGCCATCAAATAGTAAATCATATATAAATGTTTTGTCTTTTTGAATTGGCATTGTGTTTTTTTAGGATCGAAGGAACTAAAAAAAAGAAAAAGTACTGGTAATTTTCTGCCAGTACGTTATCAGTTTTTCAACAATTGTTCTTTCTTACAGTAATGACCAAAAAAATCAAAAACGAATAAATTAACAAAATAGCGTACAGTTATAAATAAACACAAATTTAGCTAGAATTTTCCAGCTACCCTTAGATCATACACTGGGAAATAATTTATCCGAGTGAAGCTGTCCAGACTATCTCTCTCTCACTCTTGCCATCTTTCTCTTTCCAGCCAAAGGGGATAAATTAAGGATGACAGAGGAAGCGAAGGGAACAAGCGAATGGAAAACAGGAGGCGGGTTAAAAAAAAGTGATTAACATGTAATTATTGTGCTAGTTTGATTTAGTGTGGTGTTTTTTTTCCAGAAGATCTTGGGAGTTCCACACACACACGGACAACTCTTGTCCTGATTTAATGTCTGCAAATATACACACAGTCTGCTGCTATTTTGTTCTGTCTCATTACTGATTCTGGTGGTCAATTCAGTGTGTGTGTGTGCGTGTGTGTGTGTAGGACCATTATTTTTTTGATTTTAGAAAACTTGTTGCATACACTCTATTTGTTTGACCATGCCACATGACCTTTCTACAGTCAGTCTGAGCAATAATACACATAGAATATTGCAACATATCGGGAAAACAATACTTTACATATATTTTGAGAAGCAGCAGATTCTGGCTGAAGTAAACACTAGAGGTGCTAAAATCCAAGGATGTTTATTCCTTTTCACACAAATGCTGATAAAGGAAGATTGTCAATTAGTAAAGACTCGTTTTACATATTATTATACCATAGCGCAAGTAAACTAAACCATTTTTACATTTGTATAACATATGCAGCTTCTTGTTCTCTCACATAGCAAACTTGCTTGGTAGCTCACCTGGTAAAGCATTGTTTTTGTGATGCAGAGTCCTTGGTATGATAAGAAATCATATACTCGTCATATAGGCTAAAATTGCATGGTTGCATCAGAAAATGTGACCCTGGACCACTAAACCAGTAATGAAAATAAGCTTTTCATTGATGGATTGGTTTGTTAGGATAGAACAATATTTGGCGTAGATACAACTACTTGAAAATCTGGAATCTAAGGGTAAGAAAATCTAATCTAAATATTGAGAAAATGTTGAGAAAATGACTGTTGAAGCTATCCCAATGACGTCCTATATATTTATGGTTGAAAATGTACTAAATATCTTAATGGAGTATAATCTTTACTTAAGTAATTATTAATGATAATAATATTAATGTAAGTCTAATGTGATAGAATAATAGCTGTGTCTGTGCAAAGTTTTAGCCAACATTTAATCTCCTATCATCACAACATAAAGCCAATAAACTACAGACATGACCAGACATTTGTCCACCTAGACATTTACACCCATTTCAAAGAAATAATGATACAGTGCTTATGCTTAAAACAAACATCACATTTCTCCTATTCAACCAATCAACATACCCCATAAAGTAGGCATTCCAAGTGCATTGCTGTAAACACAGTTTTTGTTTGTTTGTACAAACAGAGGGATTTCAGGGAATTTAAATTATGTTCTGCGGTTAGTTATCACAGATTGTTGCTTTAAAACTAAAGCATATGAGTGGTTTTATTCACTGCAATGTATAATATGTTTCATAACCTTTCTTTCTATCTTAGATATTAATTCACGCACGCACGCTCCAGACATCGCACAAGATGGTGTGTTCATCATGTTGTCAGAGGATGTGCGTGCGCGTGTGTGTGTGTGTTTGTGTGTGAGAACGCAGAGCGGAGGTTTCATGAGGATGAGTAGATAAATGATCTGCTTTTGTGTCACACATCTAATGGTGAGAGGTCAGCAGCGTGTGTGTGCGTGTTCATTGTGAAAGGTTTTTTGTCTAAACCTTTGTGAGGCCTGACTGAATATGTGCTTACGCGGCAACTCTCGCACGTCGCGCTGTACTAATGTAACTCCTAAAACTCTAAAATATCATCACAGTGTTGCATTGAGAGAGACACAATAGTCACGCCCAGAGGAATGTACATTGAAAGGGTGTGTGTGTGTGTGTGTGTTGGTTAAAGGGGCCTGCCCTTCTGCAGTCTGGCTTTAAACATGATTAACTATATGAACGGAAAGCATAGATTAGTGTAGTGTAACTGGTGACTGTATATTATCCTGCTTAGTACATTTTTATAGACCAAGTTAATAAATGGACATTAAATATTGATTAGAATAAAAGTGAAAAAGAAAGGGAGCATGGTGAGAACAAAAGTTGCACTTGCTAGACAATTTCACGTAATGTTTTGCAGTAATCACACCACAGGCACGTTTTCCCAATGAGCCTTTTTTGCATAAAAATCTATTTTCACTCCAGTCTTAATGTATCCCAATATGCCTTTTTTGTGTTAATTTGCTAGCTAATAGCTATTACAAATGCAAATATGGTGCTAATTTAGGAGCATTTTGAATTAAACATTTTAAACCAACATAAAAAAAAAAAAAACTACATTTATTTAATTGAATTTTATTTATTTAATTTAGACTTAACATCTTATGATTCCCTTTGTGAGACAGCTGTCCGCATTATCCCATACATTGTGTTTAAACATTTATTTACTCTTGTAAGATGAAATTATAAAGAGGAAGACCAAATAAACAAAAAATACCAAGGGTCAAGATCCGATTAGTCAAGGGTCAAGAATTGAATTTCGTGGGAATTTACAGAACTTTTTTGGGCCCTTATACTCGCACAGCAAAATATATCCAGTCCAAAAATTACATTCACATACTGTATGTTATATTTGCTTTCTATAAGTCTCATTATGCATCATTATAAATCTAGTATCTAAAATAAATCTAGATTTATTACTATTGCATCCACATTAACGCTGGTGTGAAGCTGGAAATTAATTTTATTGACCCTGAAATACTTTTTGTTTTTCATTTTTGTATATATATATATATATAACAAAATAAAAACCAAATTTCTCTTTTTTTTGCTGTATGGGAAAAGGCATTTTTTGTGCATCTGTAGCGTTTTTCAAAAAATCCTTCCCCCACACAACAACCTGCTTCCGTTGAGACGTCCTTTCCTGTTCAATTTAAATATGCTCACTCTCTCGTCTTTATCTGTATCTCTTATTCTCTCCGTTCTATCGGTGGCTGTGATCGGCCGGGGGTTCACTCTGTGTGTGATGGGTTTATTTGCTCTAATGATCAGCTTCACCATCAGTGGGATGAGCTAATGAATACTAGAGTGTGTTTGGAGCGGCTCAAATCTGCTGATATAGCGGCCTGTGTCCTCTCAGCTCTTATCAAAGACATTTAAATGCTAATCAAGGGCCGTGGTGACCCCCGACATGATGCCCGATGGGCTTCAGGGGGGCCGTTATCTCAAGTGTCCTGCAGTTAAGTGCGTGTCATGAATGCGAGTCATGTAAAATTAGTCTACTAAATTAATTTACTAGACACTAAAACAGAAGAAGACGCAGTAAGTCCACACACAGTACTTCGATGGTCCAGGAAGAGTTCGCTCTGCGGCTAGAAGACACACATTCTCACTATCTAACCCAAACACACACACACACACACACACACACTCACACACTCCTCCTCCTCTTCTTTCTTCTTTTTGATATGCTGATCTTCTCCTTTTCTCTTTAATGAAGAGGTTTGGAAGTTATCCATTTCATTACCCCCAACCCGTCCCCCACAAACACCCCCCGGGCTCTGGGGTATTTGTCATGGGGCAGTGATGAGGCTTTGTTTGCTGGATTTCTGATGTGCTATTAGCATCTGAACTGATTCTGACAAGACAGGCTCATTTCTACATCTCACGCTTATTCAGATCGCGCGCACACACACGCACGCGCGCGAGATAGAGACATCAGTGCTACTGTGAATATCAGCTTAATGTCATACGCATTTAAGTGTTTTGTCACTGCTAAGTGTGCAGGTCATTTTCATTGTAATGTAAGTGTCACTTCATTTGCACTTGCAGTTTCCAGTTAAGTTTTAATGCTGTTTTCTAGTAGTTTTCAAAGTGGGGGGAAGATCTCCCGATGAAATTAAACTAGAGTGGCTTTTAGTTCATGACTGTTAAAATTATGGCTGACATCTGTATATACTGGTGTACTCCTAAAAGTTGAGTTTACTTGTAGCGGATAAACATTTTTAAAATGTAGTGTTAGAGAAAAATGGCAATTAATCGTAATTGTAATTAACAAAACAATGTCTATGTACTATATACTTCACTAAAATATTTATTTTAAAGCAGGTTTAATGACAAAATATAAAAGAAAATGTTCATGTTTTATGTTTTGTAATACATTTGACACATAAGATTATGTCTCATATAGTATATTATAGAGGTGATAGAGACTTCTAACTTGGCAATTTAAGAAAGAAAATAAATAATAATAATAATAATAAAGAAAAGCAATGTTTAGCAGATGTTGTCATTCCATTTTTAGTAGCTTAAAATACATAGCATAAAATGCATATAGATATGAGTTGTAACATTATATCTCTCAATAACACATCAAATAATATGATTATATTTAAATACTTAGCTATTAAATCTTACATATTTAAATACTATTTATTAGTGTGTCTGTGTGTGTGCAGTTTAATGCAACACAATGAAAACTGTGAGATTTCTCCAAAAGTCTGTTCCTTAATGTCTACTTTATAAAAACATAAGAAAACAAACACGTGAGTGTCTTTGAAAAGTCATAGACAGAAAAGCGCCATGGAAATGGATGATGGCTAACTTGTGAAAAATATAAACTATAAAATCGTTTGCAGGAGTCATGTAGTATATGGTATAGAACAGGTTTTTAATCACGTTGGCAATTTAAAGTATAACAAATATATATCAGACACAGTTTTTTTTAAATAATGATTGTATTGTAAGTGTCCTGAGTCACTGCATAATGTATATATATATATATATATATATATATATATATATGGATCATATCTAGTCTTTGTATCACATTGGTTTTAAAAACCGTATTTGGTGACAGACTGTAGTGGCTCCTGGTTCGTGACTAGCAGATTTTAGTGGGTCGGTGCGGAGCCTATTTTTCTGACCCAGAACTGCTCTTTCTGCTGTGGAAATTCGTGGAAAGGATGCAGATTGGACACCAGCTCTGGTTCCCTGCTGGAAAAGTGGCTTCTGTCACACTTACTGTTTGTGCGCTGTGTATCAGATGTGTTTTCATGACCCGGGGCGAGTCTCAAGTGCATGTCATGTTGGGGGGGGGGTGTCATAACACAGAGGGCACAAGCACACACAGGAAATCCATTTAAAGCGACCCCCTCCCCCCATCCAATCCGCACAATGGTCTAATCCTCTCCAGCAGCACTCAAGCCGAAAGTGTTTCTTTTTCACTGCTCTTGACAGCGTGTTGGCTTACCCCAGCTCAGCATCACGAGGATGGGCTTTTACAGCCACTTTGCAATGGATAGATGGATGAATGGACAGAGCGAGCATACTGGCGCTTCAGAAAACTTAGCATCTTGTGAATCCGCTACATTAACCAGATCAGTGTGAAACAGTACCGAAGTAAACCAGTATCTTGCTCTTTTTGTCTCTCTCTCACCGACTGTAACCCTATTTGGACAGAACTGGTTTTCCAAGAGGTCAGGTCAGATTCATGTTTCACAGACGTACTTTGTGATCTTAATCCCGTCTGAATTGAACAAGTCTGTCTCTCACACAATCTTAGAAAAAAAGACTAGTTTTTCAGCTAAATTGGGCATCCTCTAAGAAATCTAATCTCGTTCTGGATAGGAATGTCTGTGACTGCGGTACATCATTTTTTTTCCACACATCCCCATTTACATTGAACTATTTCTTTTGTAACTAAAGCTACATTTCTTTCAAATGCACCTTCATTATAGTCTTTAACCTTTCTCCCGGAGACCCAACGTCCTTCAAAGTTTATTTCCAACTTTCTTCAACGCGCCTTTCAGTGATTTTCAAGCAATCCTGAAGACTCTGATTAGCTGGTTCAGGTGTGTTTGAAAAAACTCTGCAGGACAATAGATTTCTAGGATAAGGTTTGACCTCTAATCTAGAGCTTTTGTAGCAATTTTTTTTACAAAATCCAATCTGCTAGCATTCAACCTGGTCTCACAAGATAATGTAACTATTTTATGAAGTGACAGTTGCGCACAGTTTTTGCAATGGAAAGTATACGAAGAATATTAAAAAAAAGATCCAACCATAACATAGCATAAAACCTGTCTTGTTCAGCTAGTGTGTGTTTACATTTACATTTATGTTTAACATAATTACAAAATGACATACAGATACTTTAAAGGGTGAAATAATCATTTTTTTGTCAGTCTTTACAAGCCTGTGTACATTTTATTGGTAACCAACGGGTTTCCAATCCCAATGACTTTCATTGTATGGAGGGAAAAAAGGCAACTGAAACTGTTTAGTTACATCCTTCAGAATATCTTAATATACAAAATGTTACATTTTTTTCGTCTCCATGGGGAAAACAGCTTATAATTATAGATACATAATTATATTTTTATGTATTCGTCTAAAATAGCAGAAGGTTTTGTGCGAGGGGTAGGTTTAGGAGTAGGGGTAGAGTTATGTTAATGGGATATTAAAAAAGACAGTTTGTACAGTATAAAAAACATTACGTTACAATGTCCCTATAAAACATGGAAAACCAACAAGTGTGTGTGTGTGTGTGTAGAAAAAAGGCAGTTTTGGAATGACAGTGGTGGTGAGTAAATAATAGACCTTTCGCGTTTACATGGGACTATCCCTTTAATACCAAGTGTAAACGGGGCCTACGTTTGTGACATATGCTTTTTCAAGGAAAGTCTGTTTGGCTTAAGGTGTATATTGGTCATTACGGCATGTAATGGCTGCCGTACATCAGCCGTTTGCCATAAAGGCCTCTTGCCAGAGCTGCAGCGTGTGCCATAAATGCCTGAGCGTGCTCTATAGGGCACATTAAAGGGGCCAATGCTCTCTGTGTTTGAGGAATGATGGGTCAGAGAGAATAAAAGTACAATGTGAGGCCATGTGGAGGTCTGTTGTTTGTGTAGATTTATGAAACGCACCACCCTGTTAAACTGCCTGTTACAGCTTTGATACACTTAGTGATCTTCTGAAGACTCGCTCCAATACTACTAATGTTCTCAGTTTCCCTTGTGAGAGGGAGGCATTTGTTTGTGCCAATTTCCACTTTTTACACCTAAACCCTATTTCACCAACACATTAAACCCGCATTTTTGTTATTTGACATAAAATAAACAGATCCTACATCCCTAATTCTGTCAAAAACCTGATCTTAACAAGTAGCTTATTAACTTTTCGTTAAGTGTTTATTGGAGCAAATGTCATTGTTAATGGTTTGTTAATAGGGAGAACTGGACCTAACTGGACTGGACTTAAAATAATAATAATAAAAATGACAAAACAGGATTAGATTACATTTAAAACTAAGTAAACTAAAATATAAGATAACTAACTAAGATACTAAGATAAATATAGCAATAAAAGTCTTTTATTTAATAAATCTATAATGCATCACAAAAATATAAAAATACCATTGTACTTGACTTTACAACAGTAATAAAAATCCTTCCAAAAGTTATTGTTATAATTAATAAATCTATATAAGTAATAACTAATGCTGTATTAAAAACCAAAAAATAAATGACACACACACACAGTTGGTATGTACTGTATGTTAGTTTATTTTATTTTTATTTTATTTTAGACACTGCTGCTGGTTCAAATATTAGTAGTTATTAGTTACAATAACAGTTATCTCACTTTCTTCTCACAGTTCTTCGTGTGTTAAAGGGTTCCCACATCACCAAACCCAGATTCCTGATGTCATCCTGCCTAGTTAAACCACGTCTTAAAAACTAATGCACAAGCTCAATGATCCAAGAGCAGACTAGCTCAGGGCTCGTCTCTGCGGACGTAGCTCACAGCTAGAGTTTCCTCAGTCTTTCCTCCTTTTGGCATTGCACTAAAAGATGAAAAGCTGTGTTTGGTTTGAGGAGGGATTTATTGGTATTAGAGCAACACAAACTGTGTGGCGCTTAAAAGCATGGGCGTTGGAGGAAATCGGACCCAAATGATGTTGCAATGCTCCAATTTGTCGTTCAAACAGTACAAAATGCCTCAGAAATCGTTCTTGTTAACGCGTTTAAACAAATTATTTAATCGGAGACTGTTTTGCTGATGAAACCTTTATAACGTTGTGAAATAAATCAGTGAAGTTTACTTGTTCACGTTCCATTCACTTTAGAATAGAAAATCATGATAGTATTACAGAGCTGACTTATTAACATAAGATCGAAACATCTTGTATTATATCAATTTCAAGATTATACATTTTAGTTTAAATTAGCCCCCAATTTGTGTTACCCAAATTAAGATTTTAAGATTTTATCTGGGCATAAATAATCATTTTGTGGTCAGCCAGGAGTCTCAACGCTAGCTTTTATTTCTATTCTTTATTTTCTTGTTCAGAGAGAGTCCTTCGGATAATTAATTTGGTTAGTGACAGCAACCTTGAAAAGGCCAACCCAATGCATTTGAAAAAGCTGCATGTGGCTGGCGACAACCTATGTGTCCTGTTAAAGGCCAAACGCTATTGTCCTGGTTTAGGGCACCTTTCTTAAGTTTCAGGAAATAATATATTTTAGTGTGGGTTATAAAAATAGTTTAACACCCTCAAAAGGTAGTATCCACAATTACTGCCATTAGTTTGGCCCATAAACCCACCTTTACCCCCTTATTCCCATTTTATCACCACACTCAAACTCTGGCTGGCCTGGCATGGGGGTAGGGTGGCTTTGTGCGTGTCTCTTATGTCAAATGCAGTGTGCAAATGAGGTTTAAATGAAGAAATCGTTTGAGGATAAATGCACTTTTCTCAGTATTTAGATATTTCTCACAACACAATCATTCCCAGTGAGTCACAAAAACCAAATTTCCTCTTTCTGATGAAGTTCATGCTAAATGAAAGTCATAAAATGCACACTCACCCGCTCGCCTCCCGTACTGTTGCTGTTCAAATCCATAATGACAAACAATTAAACCAGTTGGATTTGCTAATAAAGCAAAGCATAAATGAAATAAATGCTCGCAGCTATTCATGTTGTGATTGTAGAGTGAGCGGAGATCTGGAGGAGGGAAAGTGCTGTAGAGGAATGCTGAGTTTGCTGATTTATCTGCAGGTACTGCATTTAAACACAGTTTTATATTCAACCTCTGCTTAGAATTTGACTCAGGAGTACGCTACACTTGTTATTTATTGAACAAAATTCTGAACATACGGTAGACACACGACGAGGTAAATACATTGTAAAAAGTGATTTTACGATGAAGTTCAGATCCTCTAGAAACCTGTTGGGGTTGGTTAAAGTTGCAGGACAATGGCTGTCCAGGAGCAGGGCTAGACAGCTCTGGAATAATGGGACCATGATCCACAAAGTAGCACAACCTCACCTTGACTTCTCATATCTACTGGTTTATCATTTCAGGCTTTAAAAGCTTTCTGTGAAACGTTTCTCACGAAAACTTTAAACTTTATTTAAAACGAAGGCCACTTGGTTTTGTATTTTGTTATGCAATGCATTGACTGCCACCCAAGCGCTTTCGGGAGACTCTTTCTTGAATCAGCTTTTGAGATATAACTGGATATTCAGTGGAAAGAGTGATATATGCGCGTACAAAAGTTTACTAAGCCACCTCCAAGATGTTGCCGTTGTTTCCTGACTCATTCGAGGCTGTTTCTCTGGAAACTTTCAGCGCATCATTCAAAGAAAAGCGCTCTTCTTGCTGAGTGTGGTTATGCAAAGGCCGGCGAACAAGGTGGAACGCCTTTGTGTGATGTCAGATGAGAAAGGCATGGAAGCGAATCGGTGTCATGGAGTGGGTCATTGAGAGGTGAGGCTGACTGCTTCCACGGGTTCAGCAAAAGTTCAGCCGCATAACATTAGGCAAATTAGTAAGACGGCAATGGAGAGAGAGACAAATGAGGCCATGAGAGAACTAGAGATGGGCCAAACTAGTTGAGAAGAAGGAACTCTGAAGTTGGTTTAAGCAACCAAAATCTGGAGGATGTGCATTGTGTAATTCAAAAAAATGTGAAATATTGACAGTATTCTCATTTATTCCTTCAACTAGAACTTGTTGTTTTTTGCATTGATATGCAATTTGATCTAGGCTATTGGTTCATGCAGTTTTGCCTTCGATAAAGTAAAAAACAACTTTGCCTGTGTTTCAGTGATCGTCATCTGCAGGCTGACTTCCATTTTAATTGGAGTCTCAGAGTCCTGATTCATGTGTAAATATAAAAATAGTCATTTCAACAGTAACCTGGACATGACTAAATGTCAAACCTTTTTGACAAAATCCAAATTTAAACTGTCCAGGAATAAAGAATGAATCATGGACGTTATTTAGCCAAATGTGTTTTGGTGTAATGCTTGTTTGTTTGTTTTTGTTTAATTATTTGCTTATTAATTATATAGCTGATTTATTTAGTATTCAAGATTTTTAAGATGAAATTAAAACTTTAAAGCACTTGTTTCTGAATTTAAATCTTGCACAATACTGACTATTGAATGGTTTGGTAAGAACAACTAATAAGCTCCTATTAGATATTGGAAATGAATGAATAATTTAATTAATTAATTAATTAATGAATAGCTGGGGAATTAAGAGCTCAAAGTATCGAAAATAATAGCCACAAAATAATAATAACTATTATTATTATTAATAATATTATTAATTGTTTGTTTAGAGAGACAGATTTTTATTAGGGTTTTTCTTTTAGTTTATTTATTTATTTTTGCCAGCTAAAGAACTCATCACCTTTAGTTATTTGGTTTGACTCACAAAAAGTGATAGACGCATTGTGGGCGGGGCTTTGGAGACAGAGACAGGCGGAGATTAAAGGGCAGCTATTTAGGCGTGGGCGTGACCAGAAAGCAGTCACTCGGCTCGTCATCATTAATGGGCGGGGCCTACAGACAGCTGCTCGTTCTCGTCAAGATCCTCTCACACTCTGAGCAGGTCCGAGGGCTCGAACACACGGTAACCGCGCGGATTAATAACACGCGCACACACAAGCCCGTTAAACGCGCATTTGTGTGCTGTTTATAATCGGGAGGACGCTAAACACCCAAAAAGGATACTGTTTAATATAGCTGCACGAGTTTTATGGTATCACGGAGACACAAACGAGACAAAATAATCACATCACTAAATCGGAGCTTCGCAAATAATATTGGACCAAACTCACCGCTCAACACTGGACGTTTGATGGATTTACTGATGCCTCGTTCTTTCTGTATAGTGTTATTGCATTAGCCGATCGAGATTTGGAGTAAATACCGTATATATGGTCTAAAACATATACTCTTGCACTTTTGAGACACTGTTGGTCCCGTATGTGAATATATTTTTGCAAGAAGTGTTTCAGCGGACGTCGATTGGACTGATCTCTGACCATGCACAAGGGCTTCGGCTTTAGTTTTACTCGCTTCTGTAGTTCCTGATCTCTTCTGGGAATAGCTGGGATGTCTGGGATGGATCCATCTCTGTGTTAAAGCTCTATGCGAAGTGTACGGTCGTGGATCAGCTGTTGCCTTGAGGAATCGAGTCCGACCTGATCATGTACGAGAGCGTGGATGTGAACCCTTTCCTCATGATGGATTACTATAATCAGAGCAGAGGATGTCTGATCCCGGACAAGATGCCCCATCCCTTCAGCTCATCCATCAGACATCAGCACTGGAGCGGATCCAACCACTGTACGTGCGTTTTCATTCAGCAAAACACCCCCTGAAGTAAACTGTATTCTAATTTAATTTAATTCAGTTTGTTGCAGCCATTCTCATACTGATATTTAAGTCTAGCTAGGTTGACCCACTTACGCACACACACACACACACACACACACACACACAGACAGAGAGATGCTCGTCTGCATATTAGCAGCATGCAGATCTTCCCTTGGATTCAACATGCTTGTTTATTTCTTTCCGTCATCAGTCTGGCCCGTTCTAACAATCCGTTTGCAAAGCATCTAGTAAGTCATACAAAGCACGTGGCTCCGAAAACATTTAATCGTGCAGATCTTGGCTCTTGAGAGCTGTGCTTTTATGACAGCTCGTTAACGTGCTGAGCATTAATGGGACAGAGAATATGAATGAAATCCAGAACAAGGTTAATGGGAAACTTGTGGATGTGAAATTGTGCTGTGCTTAATGATGAAGTAGCGTTTAATGGGTCATGTGTGGGAGATAAATGTGATGAAGAGAGAAAATAATTGCAGGGTTTTTGCTTTAACCAATTTTAAAAGAGTCGATCTGCTGTAGCTCTTTCAGCCGCCGTTGGATGGTGACCCGGGGCGCACAGGGTCACGCAATCCACGACCTTTGACATAGATACAGGGACATACACTTGGAAATCTTACCAAGAGAGTGTCGTAAACAACAGCGTACTAAATGTTTAGCACGCACATCAGACCCTCAGCCAGCTCGGGGATCTTCATACAAAAAACGCTAAATTCTGTAATCACGTTAACATACGTTATTACATTAGGCATAGTAGTGTTGACCTAGTTTTTTTAGTTAACAACTTATACATGCTTTGCCTCGTCCTGGATTCTTTCAGCCATTGTTTTTGTCCAACAAAGAGATTTGCATTTGTTTACTGACGCTTTTACACTCGCCGGAATCTATAACCGCCTTTCGTGAAATATGACTTGCTCTGTTTATATTTGTCGTTTAAGTAATGTCGGTATGTTTTATATAGATGCATATAGATAAACCGTTCCATTTTTTAAGGATCCCCAGTTGGGCACAAAATCATACATTGCTGGTCAAACAGTTCTATAGATTCACTTTGGTAAAGATATCATGTACCAGTAGAGTCAAAAGTGCGAGTATGGATAAGATACGCCTTATGCAACAGATCTTTGAGCCGCCAGGAGACCCTCAATCTTGGCTAAAGTACACTATAGGCTATACTTCTTTGCAAGCACTTAATTACATATTATATTGTTTTATGTGCATAATTTACAATAGTTTTTGAGTTAAGATAAATTGCAGGATGTTAAAATATTGTTTCCTATGCCCTTTTGTTTTTTGTTAAAAATATTTTTTACTTTTCTAGATGATAAGCGATTGACTGGAGTAGTGTGGATTACTGAGATATTTTTTTATCAGCTATTTGGCCTCTTGTTCTGGCACCCATTCACCGCAGAGCATCCACTGATCCAAATCTCCACCTTGGATGGCTTGAGAATAAGTACATTTCAAACAGTTTTTTATTATTAGGCAAACTAATTTCTTAAACGTTTCCTCTTCCTGCGTCGTTTTGATGAAATATTCCTTGGTTTGTTCCGAGCTCATAAAACCGCATGCATCCTAACTGCGGCACGTCCTTGTGCTCAATGACTACAGGTTGTTTTTAGAGCCTTAACGCGAATTGAGCAGCGGTGTATTTGTATTACGTTCCTGCGCGATAAATGAAAGCGAGAAATGACGTGTCCGTATGGTCTCACTCGTCAGACTGACAGCTCGGGGTCTTTACGGGGGTCGATCAGGATCAAACGCACTTGATCTTTGATAGTCGGCTTCTCTCAGCGCTGAGGTGGGGTTTCTAGAGAGATTACACGCCTCAGCGTGAAGGAATGCACTGCCTCTTATTCACATGACAGTCACACACACACACACACACACACACACTCCCCTTCGCGCTGCACCCACAGACCTTTGCACACACTCCTCTTTGCACATGCACGATTCTCACTAACGTCTGTTCTTAAATTCTATTCATGTATCGCATGCCTTCGAGCACTTTTCACATGTCCGTTCGCCGCTGTGCCATGTGCTGCGTTCAGCTCTCATTGGAGGTTGTGTGCGAAACCGGCTGTACATCAACAGCGTCCCGTTCTGCGCACTTACGACCAGCAGAAGCTGTCACCGCTTTCTAGTACTCATGGGAAGTTTCAGCAAGAGCTTGGAAGGCAGTGAGACGACGACACGGATTGATGCGATGTGCATTCCTGTCATTTTAGATGACAGAAAACGGAGTGAAGTTGAAGTTGGGAAGTTTCATAATTCCGTCTTGTAATAAACTTCCTGATATACACAGGAAGCTTTTAGCACTGTTGCAACAAAATTAATAGCACAGGATGCGCATTGACACTTTATTGCTTTATCCGCAGAGAATGAAGTGGAATGTTTTGTTACACAAGCTCGTTTTTTTAAGTGCCGCTTTATATGGAGCGTCATCAGCGGTACACAAAAAAAATCACTAAATTGTACAGTACTGTAAAAAGTAATTAGCAATTTATACCACTACCACCCTCCAATAGCTATGCTTTTTTGACGGGGTGTCTTCATTTTGTTCCAAACGTGTTTGACTTTCTTTTGTGGAACATAAAAAAACTGTTTTGACAGATCTCTAATTTTTTCCTGTACAATGGTCGCCATTGTGGTTTGGCTCTCAGCGTTACTCGGAATAGCTGTTCTGCAAAGTAAGAATACATGCAGGTTTGGACGGCAAACCTCTCATAGTTTGACATTTTATGTTATGGGCTTTCACCCCACTGACAGTTTATATTTTTTTTGCAATTGCCAATATAACAATATAATGTTTTGCGCATTGTGCTGCTTGCTCCACAGTCACGTTGTGTTAAGTCAGATGGATTTGATCATTCATCAGCTGGAATAAATGCTCGGAAAGCGATCCTGACAATACTGTTCGCATTAGTTGTAATTGCCCGACGTGTGTCTTCTTTTAGAGTTAAAACGTTATTGTATGCGAACAGGCCTTTGTTATTTTTAGTTGACGTGCGGTTATTGAATCTGACATTTTGTTTTCAGAAAGTTTGAGTGACCTCACTCTCTGTGGTCCGTAGCATTCTCACTTTAATACCAGTTCAGTGTAAAGGAGCATATTCATTTGACATTGATATCGGTCTCGAAAGTTAAGAAGATTGCTTTTAAAAATATATGCATTGCATTTAAAGAAAAATTGTATATAGTATAGATTTTGTACTAAAGTTTTGTTTTGTGGTTTGCTTTCTAGGGTGTTTTTCTACTGACCCTGATTTTTGGCTCCATGATTTTCCTGGTTAATATGGCTAACATTTAGATATTCATATTTTAAGCATCCAATCATTATGCATCAGTCTTAGCAGAACATAAATGTTTTGATAGGGTTACTGCTGCTTTCTCAGACGTTCTCATCTAAGGTCATATCTCAGGTAATGGCGGCTTCAGGCTTCATATCGCATGAATATTTGATCTAGGCCTGTTCCGCCTCTTTGTTTTTACATTGTCTGTTTAATTGTGTGGTGTTGAACAGTACCGATGCTGACATGCCTGTGTAGCCGATCACATTAACAGTTCGTTATGTGTGCGTGCGCGTCCCCTGACTTTCTACAAAACATCCCATAGCAGCTTTTCTAAGTCTAAGATGATGGCTTGCTACATCGATCATTACAATGAAAAGCCAGTGTTACTGGATCCTTCTGAAATCATTCTAATATGCTAATCTGGCTCTCAAGAAGTCTTTTCGGCAGAAAGTTTGATTTTATTTTAAATGCCATAACTGTTTATTTTAAATCAATTTAATGCAAATTAGCTCAAAATATCAGTTTTTGAAATTACAGTGATCCCAAATGGAATATTGCAACTAATTTTATATATAAGGACCAGTATACCTATTATTAAGATATAGTCTGTTTATTTGTGCTTAAAAAAACATATTCTGCATGACCGTATTCTACATCCCTTGTCAAACTTAAACAGATGCCTTGCTAATTATTAATAAGCGGCAAATTATAAGTTTATACAGGCAAAATTCATAATTTATGGTTTGTTAATGGTGATAATTGGACCATAAAATAAAGTATAAAACTGGAAACACGATATATTATATACAAACGGTTCAGAAACATTAATGAAATGAAGCTTGTTATTACAAAAAGATGATGTTCACTGACCTCCAATTCAATAAGTCAGTGATTTATTTATTTTTATATTATATGAACCATCCAAACAAGCCTATTAACTAAATTGAATCAAACTCTGCAGTGCTGAATACTTCATGAGAAATAAAATATCGTGTGCAGTGTACGTGCCCAAATGTGTGTTTTCGGCCAAAAAGAAATGCAGCCTGTCTAACTTTGCAGACTTGCATAAGGCTTAAATTTTTCATGCGAGAATGTGCAATAAAATACACGATATTAAAGTAAACCTTCTCTGACTGAACCAGATGAAAGTGCGCGCACACACACACACACGCACACACACACACGCACAAGCACTTCAAGTTTGCTTCAAATGATTACATTTTGCTTTAGGTGGTCTGAGTTTCAGAATTCTATTGTACTATGGAGAACATGATTATATAAAACTCATTGTGTGAGCGTTTGTGTGTGTGAGTTGGTGGAAAGACAACACTTGAACCTGAATACTTTCGTCTGAACTTGAATGACATCTGGTAACAGACGCTGACACATGATTGGCTGAGAGCAGGAAGTATTTTGGTGCCAAATGAGCCACATGTTTGTAGAGTTACACAAGTGTTCATAGAAACAAGGAGCCGGTGTGTATCTGCTGTTGGCTGTACTTACTTTCAAAAGGTCCTTGTGTATGTAGTCAAAGAGTTCTCAGAAATGTTCCTTGTTTTCCGTGGATATTTTGCTCTGCTGATAAATCTACTGTAAATGGTTTGGAGGATTAGATTTAGGTTTGGTTTCTTATTTTTGTGGCTTATGCCTACATAAATCATATACAGGCAGTGTACGGAATAGGGTGTGCGTAATGTATTGTCTACTATGATATTGTAATTGTTGTTTTAACAATGTGGAAGCTGACATTGAGCAGGTCATTGACTTTGCAAAAAACAAACAGAAACACACCTTGCACACTTTCACAGCATGATTTAAGCTAGTTCAACGACCCTGACGTTTTTTTGTGTTTTATATACAGTTGTGAAACCATCTATAATATAAGCAAGATATCGTGCTATACTGATTTTTATACAACTGTTCAGTAAGAAGTTAATATTGTGCAGATACAGTAATGTCAGCATCGTCTGTTTGTGCTCTGTTTTGACAACAAAACAGTTCCAAACAAAGCCTGAGGTGTTTCGAACCAGTGCTGAATAAATCGGGAGTCTTTGAACTAACAGTGATTCAATGATTCATTCATAAAGACAATCGCTTGCTTTGTTTTTGAATGAATCAGCTATTTGAACTAATCAAATGAGCGAATGACTCGATGATTCACCCGTTAACACAGCGACTGCCCTCTGCTGTAACACTTGTTAACTTTTAACTATGACTTTTCCCTCAATACATTTTTTTATTATTAATAGTTAGTAAGGTAGTTGTTAAATTTAGGCATAGGGTAGGATTAGGAATGTAGAATAAGGCATTAATATGTGCTTAATTAGCTTTAATAAATGGCTAATATTTTAGTAATATGCATGCTAATAAGCAACTAATAGGTGTAAATGTAAAATAAATGCATCTGTTAATGCATCTGCTTACTAGACGTTGTATATTTACACTTAATTTTAGGGCCAACTAGTTGCTTATTGATTACACAGGCCGTCTCTGCATTTAATAAAAATTAAGTGTTTAATCTTGTCATTATACATTACTATCACTCTATATCAACGAAGAAATAAACAATAGAGTCTTTTAATTCTAGTATGACAGCATCAACACACGTATTGCACTTAACTACATCTAGGACCGACAAACTCAATGGGGCAGACACCAATATAAATACACACAGACATAATTAGGGAGAACTGAAACGTGGGGACGAATTAACTAATCAAACTAAACTAGAACAGGAAGATGACCAAGTAAGGAAAATCAGGACGACTAAGCATAACAAGAAACAAGGCACACGTTTTGTATCTGAATGTTTACAGACAATAGTTTTTTCGACTCTGTGTATCAACTTCGTATAAATGGTACAAACGGTATAAATGAAAAGTCTAAAGTAAAACAAGAAACAAGCGCAAAATCTGTGCAAAATGAATGAATCATGCCGCGATGTCTCGAGCGCGCACACGTGCCATATGTAAAAAAAAAAAAAAACATGCTCAAAATCGAGATAATTTTTATAATCGATTTAAAATCGTTGAAGAGAGAATCGCGATGCATCACGCAATAGTTTCTTTTTTCACCTCTAGTATTCAATTATTTGTAACACTTTAGAATAGGTAACACTTCTTAGCTATCAACTACGACTTTTCCCTCAATAAATTCTTAATTTACTGCTTGCTAATAGTTAGTAAGGTAGTTGTTAAATTTAGGTCTGTGTGTGTGTAATATATTAATCAAAATCTAATATTAATACTAATATTTTGATATTAGTCAAAATATAATATATATATATATATATATATATATATATATATATATATATATATATATATATATAATAATAAGCAATTAATAGGTGTAACTATAAAATGTTACAGAATTATTATTTGAAATTAAACTATACAATGGTTTGTTTGTTTTTTTTCTCTGAATACTCGTGACAACATGAAGTTGTGAATGTATGTAAGTGAACTTGCGTCTCAGGAATAATTTCAGGAATGTTTCCAAGTTGCTTGTGTTTGTTTTAATTTCTGGACTTTAAGGAATGTTACATTCCAGAGATCTGTGTTCATATATGGCCATTGTTGACGTGACGTGTTATCATGGGTTGCGTTTATATTGTTGTTGTCAAATAGAAAGGTATCAAGACCAGAGCGATCAGAGATTCTGTGGATTTTATGGTAATTTGGGAGGAAAAATATTCATAGTTCCGTGGAGCTGATGCAATGTGTAATTACTATTTCATTTTAGCTCCCCAGTTGGAATTAGCTGTTCATTTTATTCATTTGTTTATGTCTCTCTCTGTGTGTGTGTGTGTGTGTGTGTGTGTGTGTGTGTGTGTGTGTGTGTGTGTGTTTATTAAAAATGTTTTTGTCATGTAGCACGGAGTATGCTACTATAATGCATTTTGATTTCAATGAATTGAATATTTTTCCTTTTAATCTTTTTCACTGATGTCCACATAAAAGATTGTTAAAGCACGGTAAACAATCTGAACCTTCCTGTAGCTTTAAGACTATCTATTATTGATTTCTGCTATGATTGGCTACTCTCCACTTATCAACTCACCCTGTTCATCAGAGCGGTTTTAATTTGCAGAATGGTAAATATATAGATGGTTATATGTAAATGTAGGGATTGTATGTTATTTATTTGTGAAACCATTTCTTATCCGGTGGCCTGAAGTACAAACTCTAGATTAGAAGCCGTCATCTTGTGACTCCTTAAAGAAGAATACATTGTGAATCTGTCTCCCAATGACTTTATGGAATGTAATAGGTAAAGTTAAGTTGGTTATGGGATCTGTTTCCCAAGTGATGTGGGTTGTCAGTACTGTTGCTCTGGTGAGAGGTGTCCAGTATGATCAAATAAGATAATAAGCCATAAAATGGCCATACTGTTATTATTATGTGCTTAAAAAAGGAAAAGAAAAATTTAATATCTCTGTATAGATATAGATAGAAAGATAGATTAATTATATTATATAATTTATAATATAATATAATATCCTAGTAATTCAATTAACACTGATCCCAACTCAATATCATAATGGTATCATGACTACAGAGAGCATTTATGAATCACATTAGTGTGATGCTGACAAATGTGTGGTCGAAGATTAGCTCATGCCAGTTCCATATTCACACATTTTAAAAGTGATTGCTTCATTGATTTTTTGATATGATTGGCATGTTTGGGACTCCATACTACGGATATGACAGCAGAAATCATCTGATAACGTTTTTTTGCGTTGAGATTTCCACATGCAGCGACCCTCAGCACAGGAAGAGCTGATCTCGCTGTTTAAATGTGTGGGAGTTTTTCAAAGACCTCAGACGTTTACAGGAAATTGATGTCTGAAGAGGGAACGAGATCGTCTGATCCTCAGAAATCTCACCGAACACACTCACACACACACACACACATATTCATGAAAATATTAGCCCGGTGAACTCTGCTGACAAACCTTAGACCTCTGAGATAGTCTACGTATGTTCATTCATTCTACCCATGGGACGGGTGCATGATGGGAAATAAACTTCAGAATGAAAGAGGTCAGTCTTATTTTACTTTAATTATTAAGGACAGATGAGAGCTAGTGAGAGACGGGACTGTTTCTATTTTCATTCAGCCTCCTTTTTTTGCCACGTGTCCTCAGTGAACCACGAGAACAGACGTCTTAATGAGAACACGATAATCAAAACAAACATGGCATATATATATATGGCATAGTTATTAGATTTAAAGAAATAGCTCACCCCCAAAAATTGTTGAACATCTACTCGGCCTTAGGATATACAAGATGGAGGCGAGTTTGGTTCTATATTGGGACAGGTCTGGAGACTTCTTCACCATGCTCCTCAGTGAATGGGTGCCGTCAGAAACGGCTGATAAAAACACAATAATCCACAAGAAATCCACACAGCTCCTGTCCGTTGCTTAACTGGCTTTACAAAACAAACAAACCAACAAGAAGATATATATAAAAAAATAACTGAATAATATTTTCCAAGTTTAGGTCTTCATTGAAATTGTTTCTCAGCATTATGTTTCCGCATATGCTTGACATCATGTGCACTAGTGGAACCCGTCTTGTATATTGCTTACAAAAACACTAGGATATGTTTAAATAATGATGCTGGCCGTTTCTACTGCACTATTTATGTTAAAGCTGCCCGCTCTAGCAATAATTGATGCCCACGGTCCTTATGCTATCATATCCATACACTATACCCTTAGACAAAAACACATGCTCGTAAAGCAAATAGACTCATCTCTGTTTTGGAGAACTCATGGGAAATAATTGAAGGAAGTAAAGGGTTTGAATGGACTGATCTGAGTGCTTTTTTCTTCGGGAACATAATTGGCCTACTTTCACAATGACGTCAAAATCAAGAGATGGTAGCAAATCATGAAACTGGAACAATCTAGTTCTGTGTGTGCCTTTATGTTTCTGTGATCTAAAGCGATCTATTTTTTAATAGCATGTCTACATTTTAGAAGGGATGCGCATTATTGATTATTGATTAGATTTCTTTTAAGATAAGTCTCATTTTAAAAGATTTGGAGAAATTCAAACTTACATCATTTCCATACTGGCAGAGAATGGGTGCCGTCAGAATTATTAAAAAAAAGAAGAGAATTATATGCAAGTAATACATACTCGGTGTCAGCTTCCATAGCAAAACAACAATTACAATACTATCATATACAATATATATCATACACAATACAGTTTAGTAACACAATTACTTTATAAGCTACTTGTAAAGCAGTCTTGATTTTATGTTTTGTGGGATTGTGTACTCAGGCACTTGACATTGTCCTGTTATTCATCATTTTTCATGCAATATTTAATGGGCACTAAATTTATTTCAGTAATTTTATTTCAGACCATTGTCTGGCATCGAAAAATATGGATATGCAGCCTGCAAAAATACTGAATACAGGTGTGTGTGTGTGTGTGTGTGTGTGTGTAATATAAACAGGAGGTGTATGTAGGCAGGGAGTCTCCTAATCTCCTCCACTCAGCATGAACACATGCCCTAACCATACAGAGAGAATAACTCTGACATTACAACCAAGGTTAGATGATAAACTGAAAATTTTATACCATGATGATATTTATGTGGCGTAAACATAAATGTCAACATTTTAATATGTTAAAAAGCTTGCACAACAAAATAAAGACACACACACACATTAATATTATTTTATATATATATATATATATATATATATATATATATATATATATATATATATATATATATATATATATATGTATATATATATATATATATATATATATATATATATATATATATATATATATATATATATATATATATATATATATTATTTTTTTTTTTTTACTGAAACATTTTATCACGAAGTATGCAATGTAAATGTAATATAGCTAATACAAAGTGTGTGAAAAATCTATTGATGCTTATTAAGTTTAGGGCTGCAAAGCGATGAAAGTTTACATGCTGTATTTGTGTACTGTTTATATTATGTATATATAAATGCAAACACATACAGTATGCATAAGGAAAATATATTAGATTTATATTTAAAATATTTAAATTATATGCAAGTGTTTACATACCGTTTGCTTAACCAGCAATTTCATTGTGAATATATTTGATGTGTCGCCCAGCCAAAATTACAACAAATTTTTGTCAATGAATATTCCAAACAAAAACATCGACCTGCCTTTAAAAGAAATGAGGGTGTGTTTCATTGACTGATTCCATGTTGGTTATGCTTTCTACCCGGTAACATGGCTGCTATTTTAAATGGCGCCTCGCAGCATGTGATGTTTGACTATTGATTTTCAGGGCGGTAGTTAATTGGTTTTAGTTAGTCGTAAATAGAATGGATCAGACGTACCACTTGTTGACCCAGTAAAGTTGTGGTCCGTATGTCTTCGCTGATGTTAGACTGAGATCATGTCAAAAAAAATGCCTTGGGTCCTGATGCTTAAAACACTCTGTCACTGCAAGGCAGTGCATAATCTAATAGTGAGATAAGTGTGTGTGTGTGTGTGTGAGTGACTGCTCTCCCATAGGGCCTGTCTCTACCCCGCTAACACACTTAAGCTGGGCTTAACCAACCCAAATCTGATTAATACCCCCTCCCGTCCTCTCCCAGCGCCCTTTGGGCCGCTCGTAATGAGAGCTAAACAAGCCCAGACCCAGACCTGAACCCACAGATGAATAAACGGGTGATTACAGCAGGCACAGAGAGAAAGGGAGACATATTGTCTGTCAGGAAGGAGGAGTTAAAGGCTCCTAAAGATGAAGAGAGAGACCGAAGAGGAGAGCAGGATAGAGGTTGAGTTACAGTGTTTGTTGGTTGTCAGAACATTAGGAATGTAACCTCAGCTTGAACCTAGAGATAGACAGATAGACGGAGGGAGAGACGGCCGGTTATAGGGTCAGCGTATATTCGGGGCTTAGACCAGACCTCCTGGGATGCGTATGGGATGTTTTTAATTAAATGGTGGAATAGGACACTCCTGAAAGTTGAAATGATACATCTTCGGGCCAAATTACCGCATTCGAGAAGAACCAATAGCTTTGTCCAAGTACATTAGCTACAAAAGACTCTAGTGTTCATTTGTGAAATATTCAGCTGAAATGTATTTTCCAGTTTAGGCCCGAAACAGCTTTGCAGGCCCGAAAATCGCTGAACGAAATCCGTTTTGTGCAGGTAAACATATCAGCTGTGTGGACCAACAATATCGATTTCTAATCACCCATTGATGTTTCATTCATGCCGTTTGTATTCGATGCATCAACAACGCTAAAGAATATTTGCAGCATCGCAATTGCAATAGGCTTTTTTAATGCTTTATTACTTTTTACTATACCTTCAAATTTGGTCAATTTTATGATCAAATTCAACACGGGTCATTCTATCCGTTTCTTTAAAGCAAGGACACATGAACTCTAAAGAGGAGCGTTTTGCTATATATATGAACTGGAGCGCAAACATAATTGTAGAATTGAAAAGAACAACATTTTGTGCAGTTATGTGTGAATATACAACTTAGTTTTCATTTGAGTGATAAATATTTAAAGTAATATTAATTAAAAGTAATATCTGTCGGTCTAATAAAAAAAAAAAAAAACTTAAATTTTAGTTTCCTTATATCCTTATAATCCTTATAAAATAAACTATTTGGGTTAAAGTTGAGCTTATTGCGTCATGGAACACTCTATGAATACTCCATGCAAACTCTATAATATATGTGTTATGATACAGTATGTATTATTGTACTGTTCTACTAAAACAGACTTATGGTTTGAAAAAAAAAGTTAAAATTTGTTAATGTAACAAACTGTTTAAAAAATGTTACTGTGTTTAGTGAAGTTTGTGCGTTGTTTCTTTAAAAAGTTTGCAAGTACAGCAAATGCAGTACTTTTCTGTATATTCCGTTTTAGTTATCTCTAAACATTTGTGACATTTGGATGGATCTCCTTCAGTGTGCAGTATTTCAGTAAGACTTATGGCAGCAGCCAAAAGAACGATTTCTGGAGTAGTTTGTTACCCCTTAAAGATTTTCTTAGTGACCGAAATTACAAGGCATGAAAAGGTTAGTGTGAAAAACAAGGTGATTAAAAAAAAAAAAAAAAAAAATTCAGAAGCCTGCGCACGGAGAAAAACGGAGAGAGAGAGACAGCAGAGGGGTTGTTGTTAATGAGCAGTAATGTGGTGTGTTATATAAGTGTTCTGTGTGTAATTCGGTTGACATGAGAGAACAGACTGACATAAACACTACAGCACACAAACACTCATACACACTCGGTTTATCCCTGTCTCACCTCATTCATCTCTCTCTCTCTCTTTCTGTCTTTTTGATGCAGTGGGTGTCCTGAGTGCATCTATTTGTTTGCACACACACACTATTATGCAAACAAATTGGGATATGCAATAAAATCATGACCTGAATTTTTTTCTACTTATAAAAAAAAATATATATATATATATATATATATATATATATATATATATATATATATATATATATATATATATATATATATATATATATATATATATATATATATATATATATATATATATATATATATATATATATTTATATATTTATATATATATATATATATATATATATATATATATATATATATATATATATATATATATATATACATATACACATATATATATAATATATATATATATATATAATATATATATATATATATATATATATATATATATATAAAAATATATATATATATATATATATAAATAAAATAAATATATATATATATATATATATATATATATATATATATATATATATATATATAAAATATTATACATTTTGCTGAAGCTGAATATTCAGATTAGATTGTTGCTATTGTTTTCACTGTTAAACTTCTTTATCACATGCCAGTTTATTGTGCATATACAGCTTTATGGTCTGAAACATACTCGACACTAGCAATTTAAACAACATTTTTACCCAAATGAACTTCACAACTCAAGTACACATGACATTTTCAACATCTCCACAAAGGAACGGCAAAGGAAGTATGTTTCTGGTCTTTCACAGGTTGACCTTCTGAAAACTCTGGCTCTGTAGTGCTGTCAAAACATCGTTCTGTTGGTTTGAGCGACCGTAGCGTCGCCTTCTGACTCAGCCGGTGCATGTGTTTGGGTGGGACTAACTGTAAATTGGTAAAAATAGAGGGAGGCGAGATGGGAAAATTTCTCTACTGTCCTACTTCATTAGTCACTATTCACAATTTATTTGAAAAAGACGTAAATTACATAAACATCATAGATAAGTGACTCAAATATTGGCACATGATTAGGACAGTTCTCAAGAATTAACATGTCTGTGACAGTACCACTGACTCCCACTCTGTGCGCGTGTGTGTGTGTGTGTGTGTGTGTATATATATATATATATATATATATATATATATATATATATATATATATATATGTATATATATGTGTACAAAAAAGTTACAAATATTTTGTATTGCCAAAAACCTTTTCCTTTAGTGATATGTATTTTTTTGAATCTTATGATTTATTTGAAGGCTGTTGTTATTACAGTAAACAAATCTAAAACAAAACCCTGTTTTTATTGCATGAAATAAAATAAATATCAACTGAAATGACTAATTTAGGAAGAAAAATATTTTATTGTGGTTTTTTTATAGCTAATGAAATGGAACTACAAAATTGCTAAAGCTTTTAAATTAAAACAAAAATGAAAACACATTTAAATCAGTGCTGATTAATCACTGATAAATCACCCGTTTTTCTTTATATGCATGTGTACTGTGTAAATGTATTATGTATATATAAATACACACATGCATGTATAAATTTCAGGAAAAATACAATTTATATAAAATATATTTATTCATAATTGCTGAATTTATATGCTAAATGCATATAAATATAGATGTAAATATTTTCAAAATATGTACTGCATTTCTGTGTGTGTGTGTGTATATACACAAAAAATGGCAATTAATCATTTGACAGCACTAATTTAAACAAAAAACTACTATGATAGTACACTAATCACACTAAAATAACACTGCCCAGGACACAAAAAAAAAAGAATATTCTTAAAAAAAATTCTAAATATCATTACACTTATAGTTTTCACTTACTTAATCATTGACAGGCAAGTAAAAATATGTGGCGAATTAATAAAAGACAAAAAGACAGACGGATAGAGTCTTTAGCAAAAACTGCATTTTTTGCTGCGAATTGCTGCGAATTGTCCTCGAAATGTGGCGATATACACTTACAACCACCAAAGAGCACCATAGCACTGTTGATGGGCAGTTAAGTGCAATTTCTTCCGACAGTGTCTAATTGATTAATATAATTTTTCTCCACCCACTCTTATCCTACCCCGAAGGAGCAATCAAAAGTCCCGAATTTTGAAATCTAATGTTCCTCATTACGAGCGTGGTCTTCAGGCATCCACAGACTTTTGGCTTAATTCACGTTGGACTCGGGGCAAGACGTGGGTGTTTCATACTCTCCTCCATCCGTCCACTCAAAACGAAGCTTTAGCTCTTGGTACGTCCCGGATGTTTTGCTCAGCGATGTGGCTGTGTGTATGTGCTTATCTTGGCTGTCGTAGCCACATGTTTGAACTACGGTCGTTTGATTTTCGCTTCCATTCTCTCCCAATTCCTTCCTGCTCTCGTTCTCATTCTCTCCCTGTCCGTGGCTGAGTCAGCCTTTCATTCCATCAGTCTGTTCCAGGACGTCTCTCTGAGTATTTCCTGCCCACAGAGAGACAGGCGGGAACATGCACGTTGACAGTGTGTGTGTGTGTGTGTGTTGGTGTTTGTGTGTGTATGGATGCTGTTTCAGATATGCGTCTGCAGTCATTCTGTGTGTGTGTGATGTGCCCGGCGGGGCCGACAGCAGTGGTGTGTAAATAAGAGTTCTATATTTAACTTCAGCTCACAAGTTGAGTTGCCCTCTGCTACAGCTGGGACACACACACACACACACAGAAAAGAAATTGCAGCCAAACCAGCTAGAGAAGCAAGTACATACTTTCACCTCGGATACCCTCTCCGCGTTTTCTATAAACACAGAAATACACACATTGTGTCCTGTTGACAACACCCTGATATCACTGTTATTTGTAGGCATATACGCTCCGGGAGTCTCTAAGTCACATGCTGTCTGTAGTATGCAACGTTTTCAATTAGCGATTCCTAAATCATGCGCGAATGCTAAGAGTCGAGGGTTGCTTATGGTTTTAGATTTTTCAAACCTCCACCCATCCATATTTTGGCTGATATTGCCAACAATCCATCGGACAGAGGAAAACAAGAGTTCGAAAACTGTATTTTACATTAATTAGTTCGTTAGACAAAGAAGAGATGCAAAATGTGCAGTATGGGCGGCCTCCAGGAAGGGGTTTGGAAACCATTGCAATTCTATTATGTTGCAATTCTAGTATGCTGTTTTTATATACACTTAAAAGTGCAGTACCATCACTAGTGAAATACATATTTTGAACGCTGTATAATGATGATATGTGACGCAGTCCTGGAAAGCTTGCTTTGTGCCACATTTGAAAAAAATAAAAATAATAATAATGAAAAATGCAAGTGTTATTATTATTATATATTATTATTATTATTATTACATGTAGTAGTAGTAGTAGTACTAGTAGTAACAATAACAGTATAATAATAAATCATGCTGGATAAATATAATTAATTATTTAATACTACAATTAAAATGTAATTACTATTTAATGATACATAGCAATTGTTGTTAATTTATAAATAAAAATGATAATAAAATAAAATAATAATAATAATAATTAACTGTATAATAATATATAAATACATGTAAAATAATATTTTTAATTAAATATAGTTTATATTTATATTTAATTGTAATAATATAAATATATCTAATCAGTCAATATTAAATAATAATAACTGCTGTTCTAAAATTAATTAATATTTATGGTTGAACTGATTTATTTAAAAATGTATCAACTGAATGTATTTTAGAATTTCTGTCTTCTATAGAATTAATAATTTTTTGTTAATTGTATACCTTGTGTATTTTATTCTCAGACCACCATGAAAATAGCCTTGATGTTGGCATCAAGAATGAATGAAATGGAATGAATGAATGAAATTGTTTGCTGCACAAACAGCAGGAAACCCATCTAGAATCCAAGCCAGTGCTGTCTGTTCACCTTCCCATCAGTGGTTTGAATGGTGTTTAACAGTGTTCGTCTCTTGTTGTGATGCGCAACGGCTGGCTAATTATCAGCAGCACAAATGTGCTACACGTGTTTAATGAATGTGCTAAGATCGTCCGTTGTTCTCCGACAGAAGCGCAGTTCCTCTAGAGGAGCTGCTTCGGGACGTCTGTGTCTTTGATCTCTCTCGTAATGTTCTCAATCATACGAAGCGCTGTGATGTGACGCTCTGGGACGGGGTTCAGGGTTAGGATGCCTCTTAGATAAATGAGAAAGCCTGCTTTATTCTACATGGTTTGGATTTAATTGGGGCTATTAAATGTTTCATGCTTCTGTTTTTATTTTAAAGATGATACTGACATTTATTTGAATTAACGTGAACGTAGACAATTGTTTAATTATTAATAATACGGTTTTTAATTATTGTAATGATAGACACGCAAAGCAAAAAAACTAACAAAGAAAAGTGATTTGACCCGTAAACTTTCTCTCTCTCACAGCAATCGAGACCCAGAGTACGAGCTCAGAGGAGATTGTCCCGAGCCCACCGTCTCCGCCTCCTCCTCCCCGCGTCTACAAGCCCTGCTTTGTGTGTCAGGACAAATCTTCAGGGTACCACTATGGCGTCAGTGCCTGTGAGGGCTGCAAGGTGAGCGATGTGACCCGTTCTCATTCCACCCAAAAGTAGCAGCATTACTAACTTAGCTTAGTAGTCAGCTGTTTTCAAAATAGTTTCAGGTTGCTCAGTGAGCCATTTTTTCACAAAAAGTAGAGACGAATAACAAAATACTGTCTATGTACTTGGCAATGCATTTAATGCAGCATTAAAAAAATCCTTAATAATGCATTTTCTAAATTATAATTTGTTTGGTTTCGAATAAACATGATGATTATGTCTAATGTGGACACCCGACATAATATATGATATCTGCCATCTGAATGTAACCATTTCATGTTGACATGGTCAGACGTCTATTAATTATCATGTTACTCTGCTCTTTTAGCCCCAATGGCAGGGGTGCTTCTTACCCCAAATACCATGCTTTTACATATTCTTTCGTATTTAAAAGCTGCTGCTTTAATTATCTTAAATAAGATCTTTGAATATATGCATTAATATTAGCGATTCCCGTTTGCTACTTAACTCTACAACACGTCATATAAATCATATAAACACAGAATCAATTTGATCACGTCAAAGATCAGACAAATAAACATGTGCATCTTGAAAAGAGTATATTTTAGAGTATATCTAGTGGTTTAGAGGAAAATAGTATCAAATGAGCCTTTGCCCTTTCCTTTAGCCCCATTGTAACCTACTGTCAGGATTTACTAAAGACATGGACATGGAATATTTATTATTTTTGCCATTATACATTTGTACTTTTTAGACACAAAAATTATGCAATGAGGTTATTAAAATGAACCTCGCAACTTGCGCTTTTCAAATGACTGATATTGCACCATTAATTAACGCCCAAAAAAGCATGTCTAAACCATATTATAACAACCCATAGATAACAACCCATTATAAACTTTTCATGTGATAAAATAGTAGTTCTAGTACTACTGCACATAGCTACACGACAAGTTTCAAGTGACGTGCTGAAAGCTATCTGAATGGGTTGCGGTGGACTGGCACAGATTTAGTATAGTTAACCATCAAGACCCCGTTATGCACATTTCTTTTTCTCTGTTCTCAGTGTGAGACAGCCTTTGAACCATTCTCATGTCCAGAGTGCGCTGGAATCAATAGATCTGGATGAGACTTATGAATCTTAAAACCGTTAAGAGATTACCTTCAGCAAGCTCGCTGAATTAACATGCCTGCATGTGTCCTCACCCTTGAGTTCTGTCATTAGTGATTCTTGCCAAGGCAAAATGCACTGTTGCCACTGTGACTTTTACGCATACACACTAGAAGTCGGCCGATATTGAATTTTACCGATAGCTAGGATAGACCTCACTTGCCGATAACCGTTTAATTAAACGATCGTTTTTGAAATGGATGCTGAATAGAAAAATAAAAATAAAAACATAACGCTCCATGTAAAATAGTACTAAACTTTATTACAAAAAGCCAATAAAAACAAATTTGTCAGATGTGCAAGTGTTTTAAATCATGTTCAATTTTTCTGCCATCACTTTTTTCAATGACACTTTCTGACAAATAGCGCTCAAGCATCAAATTAATGGTAACAATCATGCCATTAAACACTTAGCTCGGACTTGCGTGTATTTTTGGCACATTAATTTCACCGCTTGAAGTACTGCTAGCTTCCTCTCAGCCTTCTCCTCAAACGTACTGCTGTTCTTTCTCCAGTGCAGCATCTAGTCAACAAATTGATTGCTTTATATTGACATGAAAACACATACTGGAGTGTACTGTATACCTTTTCGCTGTCTGTATTATAAACTCTTCAGGCAGCTTGAGCTTTCGGTGCAGCGCGCAGTATCGCATTTGCGTGTTTTTAGTGATTTCTGCCTCTAGAGGACGCCCTTTCTATCCATAGATATGTTGGCTTTTGCGCTGTATAATAACGGACCCTCCACGGACATTCCAGCAGCAGATGCAACCCGGAAAAACTATCGGCGTAGATTTTTGCCGATAAGCGATAGTTCCGGGAATCAAACAATGGCGCTAAAACCGATACAAGTCGAACAGTCGACCTCTAACACACACACACACACAAACGGATATACATAGATTACTTAAGTTTTTGTAATTTAATGTAAAAGTCATATAGACAAACCTACGGTGGCCCCAGTACAACATTATCGCCACAACTAACCGAACAAGATTGGATCTTGTTTCTGTTGTGTTCTGCTAATTTGATGGTGTTGCATCTTGCTGAGAAGATTTTGTGGTGTTGTACACTGTACAAACCTCACTGGCATGAGAATATGTGTCGGGAGCCCTGGTTTTCAAGTTCTGTGGCAAGTAACCACAGGTTTTATGGCATCTGTTGAGCTCCTGTGTTATACTTTGCAAGTCTATTTTAATTGTATGCATATGCTAAGCATTCATGGCACAACTGAAGTATATATTTGCTCAATAGTTCAAAATCAATGTGTATTGCGATATAATTATTTTCAATAACGGTGGTATGATTTTTTAAACATTATTTCGATATATACGTTACAAGTGTTTCCCATGCAATGCTGTATTGCGTTTGACTTCGTTGAATAAACATGAGCACTGCACGTTTCAAAATCAAAATGCGGCCCAGGTTTTTTATGAATGTATATATCTGAAGAGAACCAACTGTCTTCAGAAAAGTTTTTAAGACATTTCAATTTTTATCCGATAAAGTAACGTTTATGAGCGAAGCTGATTTGATTACAGCCATCATTGGAGAAACCTCTATTTTTAACACTCAATAAGCCCGTCTCCAGCAACATTTTTCAAATTTTGTTGTTAATTTTTTGGGGTTTTCTGCAGCGACTTGAAGCACTTTTATAGCATTTCTTTCTGCCTGTAGCACATTTGTTTCGATCCATAGGATTAATCAGCCTACGCTACCAATCAAAAGTTTTTGAACAGTAAGATTTTTATAATTTTTTAAATACTTTTCTGCTCACCAAGGCTGCATTTATTTGATCCAAAGTGCATATAAAGGTAATGATAAAGGTATTTATAATGTAAGAAAAGATTTCTTTTTCAGATAAATAGTACTAAATGTACTAAAGTACTAAAACATGTACTATATATTTGATGTGCTCCATGTATGTGCAATGAACAACGTTTTACATGATTTAAATAAGTTAAATTAAACATTATGTTGTTCATATAAACCTATTATGTCTCTTGAGGAGATTTGTATTACAGTGCTTGATTCACATGGGTGATGTTTACGATCCCTTTTTGAAGTTTGAAAGTTTTGGTCTCCTATGGAGTTGCATCCGTCAAGTTTCAATAAAAATATCTAGTTTGGTCTTTGAGAGAAGAGCAAAAGTCTTGTGGGTTTGGAATTAGAAAATCAGTCAACTATCCTTGTAAGTATAGCATGCCCCTAGCTTTGAAAAAAAACTAAACAAAAAAACACCAGCAGCTCTTTTCTATCCTATAAGTTTTGTGTGGGAAAAGCACCAGAAGTTAAACTGACATTTTCTCGCATCTCTTGGAAGGCGTATCACAGTCCTAATGGTGTTGTTTGTGTTTAGGGCTTCTTCAGGCGGAGTATCCAGAAGAACATGGTCTACACGTGCCACAGAGAGAAGAACTGCATCATCAACAAAGTCACCCGCAACCGCTGTCAATACTGCCGGCTGCAGAAGTGCCTGGAAGTGGGGATGTCCAAAGAATGTGAGCAATGCATCAGTAATACTCCCTCCACAGCTGAAGAGCTCTTGCCAAAATATTAAATAGAACCTAGCAATATAAGTACACACACACACATACACACTCACTCACAGTCGGTGCCTCCCTCTGGCTACACCAGAACACGTCTCCACACTGCTAGGTGCTGTCATACTTGAGAAGTTAATTGGGAGAGGTGAGAAAATACACACGCACACACACACACACTCACAGGTCTACAGCAGAAGTTGTGAATGTGTGTTTGCTTAGAAATCTTCCAGACACATTTGACACGCTCTCACCATCAAGTGGATGCGAGTCTCCATTGCAGCAAGAGACACACGTAGTGCATTTTTTAGAGGGATTGGAAAAGAAAGAAAGAGTTATGGATGGTAATTTGGACTTTAATTTATTGTGACGAATAATATAAAATAATAATCGATAGTTATGCTACGAATATGGATCATTTTAGTTAATAATTCAATTCAATTAAATATATTTCTGTTAAGCTGTTATTTATGTTTCTGCTCACATTTGTTGAAATATTTAAACCATTTTTTTTAAAGAAATTGTATTTAATAAAAAAAACGTAATATAACAAATATTTAAATGGTGGGTGTAATTACTTGTTTAATATACACTTTATTCAAACATAGATTAAATATTTGTTGTAAATAGGAATTCTTGTTAAATATTATTAGCACGTAAAAAAAAAAATGTCTTGTTTCCAGCCAGAATATCTAAAAATTCTGGATTTTCTGGACAAGTCAAATTTTTAGTTTTAATAAAAAAATGTCAACATTAAGATTCTGCAAAAATAATCTTATTTCAAACATGAGACAATATTTTTTTTTGCTTACCTATTGGCAGATTATTTAGCTTAAGTTAAATACTCTTTTTTATTTTTAATTTTTTTTGGCTACAATTTTTACACTAATTTTTACTTTTCTTGAAAATCCTTCTTGATTTAAGAATTTTGCCTGGAAACTAGACAAAAAAAGTCAAAAGGTTAATATTATTATTATTATTATTATTATTATTGCAAAAATGGGATATCACAATCATGGAAAAGAATACACTTCATGTACTTTTGGGTTCATGACCCACATTTGTTCTTTGACAGGTTCTTTCGGTGATCATGTACAAGTCACGCTTGACAATATAGAAAAGTCTGACAGATACTTGCACATTAATGTCTAGCAGGCGTCATGGTGAGACTGTTGCTGTGCAGATGACCCATCAAATCATTCAAAATGACACAACACACGCTCGTTTCATTAATGTGACCTCGTGTGAATTCACCCCTCCTGACTCCTAGTACATCTACAAAATGGTGCACGGCAGTATTTTCACACTTCACTTCCTGCATACATTTGAACGCGCACAACATCTGTAATAAAACACACACGCGTGCATCGATTTTCAGCACAACACGCTGGGTTCTCTCCGCTCCGAATGCATTAGACTCACAACTCATCTGCCGCTGCCGAGGAGGAGGAGAGATTGTGAAATAAGAGGAGTGGAGAGAGCGGGCGTGGAGGGAGGAAACATTGACATTTTTATCTTTTCATTGAATTTCATCTTCGTGATGGACGATCTGCCAGCGCTTTAATTTTCCCCTCCCAAATTATCCCTGTCGAGAGCCGCACGCGCACACACGCATCCCGAACCAGACGTATGTGAGCATTAAGGCCTGTTCACACCAAGACGAATGTTTGTCGTGAAAACGCGTCGCGATAAACATTTTAATTTGAATCGGCGGTTCTTAATGCATCTGTTCAGACTGACATGAACATTTGCCTGATTGTCAATGTAACAGAGGAGCTCTAAAGTCTTTTCCGTCACACTGGGAGGAAAACCAGCGAACAAAAAGATTTATGCTTTTGGTCATGCGCCAACAGCCACTGCTGTTTCCTAAAACTATGACTTGGTGGCACTTAGTGGATATTGAGCGACTGTTGTTTTACGTTTGATATTGGAATAAAGGCCGCAACTATCCATTGTTTATTGATCCGTTAACCTATAGATTTTTACTATATTGTAGTAGATGAAATTGCATATCTTCATATCTAAATTTAGTCTATAATTTTTTTACACGCATTTTCTTTTAATTCGTTTTAGTCTAGAGTTTGTGTGAACCTGTCATTTTAGGTTTTATTCGTTTGAGTCACGATTTTTTAGTCTAGTCAAGTTTGTCAACTAAAAGTCTGAACATTTCAGTCTTATTTTAGTCAGAATTATTCGTGACTAACGACTGACGTCTAATTTTATTTAATGAAAACTGATGACATTTCGTCTAGTTTTAGTCAATGAAATTTGTATTTTAGTCTCTTTTTAGTAATGCAATTCTATTTAACCTAGGCAATACAGTATAAGTACCTAGTAGTATAGACTAAACCAAAATTTTCAAACAAACCCATTTCCAACAAAGTTATTATATTATTGTTACCTTATAGTTATCGTCACATGACCAGCATTTACATTGCATCTCGTCTCGTTTTCGTCACGTTATAAAGGTTCGTTGACGACGTCATTTAGTCATAATTGATTTAGTTGTCGAAAACAACATTAATATGTACAAAAAAAAGTTTTTTGATTGTGTAAATACAAATACACTTAATAATGTTCTTTTTAGCATCGTCATATGGCCCGTTTAAGTCCACGGCCCTACTTTTGATTTGTTCATATACAACTATCCATATTCCGACATATTTCGCCTGTCACAGTAAATTCCATTTTAATGAGTGCACTATGCTTCTGTGTTTCCAGCATCACTGAATTTTTAAAATGATTATGAATCTTACCAAATTGAATCAATTGCGTAATTTAGTAAAGAATCATAACTGAATCGGACTTGCATCCCTATCAGTGTATTAATTTATATTAACACGCAATCTATATTCAATCTAAAATGCGTCAAAGCGCACTTCATATGTTTTAATAGTGCAGACGTTTGAATGTAGGTGGGTTTGATACCACCACATTGAATGCATGTTAAGTATATTCGACTGGACTGTGTACTTGGCATTTACATACTTGAGTAGATCGCACTCGTGATTGCAGTGTGTAAAAATTACCTTTTCAGAAACCCACAAAATACTCATCATGCTGCTGGAGAAAGAGATGTTTCTTGGTCTCTCTCTCTCTCTCTTTTCACTGCAGGTCTCTCAGTAACGCTTGTGCATGAGTGATGGTGCAGCCAGGCTAATAGTTCTTTAATGACTTCATTAAATTGTGTTTTGCGGCTTATGATCGCTGTGCCAATCTGTCATAGGGGCTAATGTAGGCACGTTAAGATAGCCCACTTTTATTTAGGAATTAATTCCGCATCTCCAGAGGCCCGAGAGAGGGATGCAGTGAGGGTCCGAGGGCTTAGCAGAGATTGGAGAGAAAATAATGCCGTGGTATTACAGTTTGTGTGTGTGTGTGTGTGTGTGTGCGCGTGCGCGTGTCATATAATGAGATTAGATTAGCTCTGGGTCTAATGAAACCTGTGGTGATCTATCAGCATTATGTACGACTTCATCCACCCGCACTATTCATCAAACTACTAACACACACCCCACAGAGAGAGAGAGATGGTACTGATGGTGGGGGTGTGATGGCATTTCTGCTTCCTGTCCTTTTTCTTTCTTTAACACCTTTTTTTTTCTTTCTCGCCTTTCCTCCCCTCATGGTTTGTCTTCACAGATGTGATGTGTTGGCTCTAACACGTTTCCTCTATCTGTCTGTCTCATCTCACTCCATTACTGCTGCTTGCTGCATCTCAAATGGCTTTTCACTTCAACTTTTCTCTCTTTTTCTTGTTCATCTCATCCCCATTTCCTATATGCTGTCTTGTGATCTCTTTTCTTTTCTGCCCTCTTCTTTTCTTTCTAATGACATGGCGATACATTTCAGCGTCACAGCAAACTTATGTTATGATGGTTACATGTTTTAAATATTGTAAAAATACACAGATGTGTAATAAATAGTAGTAGTTTAACAATAATAAATGATTGCTCTCTTTTGACCATTTCTCGTGAAATTACATGTCACTGATACCTACAGTTTTCATTGAGTTTATGATAATATTATGTAATATTGTAAACCAATGTAGAATTAAAAATAACTTCTTAATATATTATTGTTGTTGAAAAATGTATTATATTTAATTTAAAAAAATCCTAAATGAATTATAATACTTGTATTTTCATTATTATTATTATTGAGCTATCAGTGCTTGGTTGAAAAATATTATATTTAATAACATTTTCTAAATTATTATATTTTTATTATTATTATTTATATTTCTGTATGCAAGGAACATGCCGCTTAATATTTTTAAAGAGAGGAAAATTTACATTCTTTACTAAATGCTATAGTTCTTACAGAAACATGGTTTAATCATTTTTTTGTACATTTCATTATAACATCTTTAAATTGACCATGAATTGTTATTACAAAGAAGAATCATCATAATTAAGAAGCGTACAAAGAAGTTTGACCGTTGCTGTCTGTCTTTTTGTCTGTGCAGCGGTGAGGAATGACAGGAATAAGAAAAAGAAAGAAGAGAAAAAGCCCGAATGCACAGAAAACTACACGCTGAGCCCAGACACAGAGCAGATGATTGACAGAGTCAGGAAAGCCCACCAAGAGACCTTCCCCTCGCTGTGTCAACTCGGCAAATACACCACGGTAAGAGCGTGTGAACTGTATACTAAATCTTCCCTATTTGTGATGCTTTTTCCTTTTGCTGTTTATAACCCATTTCTTCATTGCATTTTTCAACATAAAAAATAAGAAACATTTTTCTTTCATTATGTATGTAGTATGTACGTATATATTTAGGAAATTGCTGTTTCTGTTAAAATGTGTTAAATTGGTCCATAGAAATGAACATTATTACATGCACTTATCATTCAGTGATGTTGTTTATTTCTTTATGTATACTATAATTTCCTATCTTAGAAGTATGACCCATGTTAAATGGTCTTAAACAATTATGGAACAAACTGCTGCTCAGTTTTTCAGTTCATTTAATAAACATGCATGCCTCATTTTGCAGTAAATACTGCTTTGCATGAATTTCTGCAAATGCTGGAAATGAGAAAATGCAAAAAATGCCAAGATAAAAGTCAAAATAAAAATAGTATTTTTATTACTGTTTTGTTTGGTCTGAAAACTATTATTATTATTATTATTATTATTATTATATATTCTACAGCACAGAAACATTTGTGGAAAGAATTTTTTTCTGATTGTTCTCCTTGAATTCATTTAGTATTTCTAACTAGTTTAAAAAAATATATATATATATATATATATATATATATATATATATATATATATATATATATATATATATATATATATATATATATATATATATATATATATATATACACACACACACATATATACTGTGTATATATATATACATATACATATAGTAAGAAATACTAAATGAATTCAAGGAAGAACGATCAGAAAAAATTGTCATAATTACTTTAAATAATGGTTAAAAATATTAAGATAAATAAGAAATATGCTGATAAATATTGACATTTCACCAGCCCCATTGAAATCATTGGCTTCCTTCATCTGTGAGCACATGACCTCGCTGTTTTGGCTCTGCATTGGTTTTTTTAATTAATGAGCTGACACTGAATGATGAATCGATACTGTAATTACAGATATGTGTGTCAGTTTGTCAATAACTCCCAGAACTCTGCACCGATTCTGCTTCTATTTACAAGCAGACTATTTACAGCTATAACTCACGTGGCACTCTTTAAGCGTTTATGGATGCTGTTATTAAACATTTACCAAAATGCTGAAATCCGTCTCTCTCTCTGTGTATAGAGTAACAGCTCGGAGCGGCGCGTCTCACTGGACGTGGATCTGTGGGACAAGTTCAGCGAGCTCTCGACCAAGTGCATCATAAAGACGGTGGAGTTCGCCAAGCAGCTGCCAGGATTCACCACCCTCACCATCGCAGACCAGATCACACTGCTGAAGGCCGCTTGCCTCGACATACTGGTGAGAACGCGCTCTCAAAAGGAATAGTTTTGTCATCATTTACTCATCCTCGACCTGTATGAATTTCTTTTTCCGGCCAAATACAAAGGAAGCCTTTTTCGAAGAAAGTTTGTAACCAGGCCGTTTTGGGTCACCATTGACTTCCGTAGTATTTTTTTTTTTGTTCCTGCTATGGAAGTCAACTATTCCTTTAACCTAGCTTTTTCAAAGCCTGAACTGGCTGCAGGCTACACTGAAACTGAATACATACATTTGGGTTTCAATTCCCAAGAGCATTTCCTAGTAAAAAAATGTGTTTAATTTTACTGCCTATACGCTAGTAATGGACTAAACCTAAACCGTTAGTTCACCCAAAAATGAAAATCCCCCATTAATTACCCACACGTCACTCCAAATATGTTGCTTCAAACCTGTACGAGTTTCTTTTGTTATATACAGGGTTAACACCAACGCATTTCCCCTCTGTTTTTGTTTTTAGATTCTGAGGATCTGTACCCGCTACACACCTGAGCAAGACACCATGACGTTCTCTGATGGGTTAACGCTGAACCGAACGCAGATGCACAACGCCGGCTTCGGCCCGTTAACAGACCTGGTGTTTGCCTTCGCCAATCAGCTACTACCGCTAGAGATGGATGACGCAGAGACAGGGCTGCTCAGTGCTATTTGTCTGCTCTGTGGAGGTACAGTACACACACTGTGCAATATGATCTATGTGCTTATTAAAGATACCGTCATTTTTATGTGTAATTGTGCTTTTGAAAAGAATAGACAGTATTCATTATTATGATTTTAATGTAGGAAGTCTCTCACACCAACAGCGTATTTATTTGATGAACCATACAGTAAAAAAACATCAAATCGTGAAATATTACCGTACTATTAACTGTAATACATTTTAAAAAGGCATTGCATTCCTGTAATAGCAAAGCTGAATTTTCAGCAGCCATTATTCTTTCGTGTCACGTGATCTTCCTATGTTTTTGAAATGTGGACCTCTAGCGCCATGCAGTGGTTTTTGGTGGTGTCGCATCATTTTATATAATTTAATGAAGACATTACCAGGTCACAACATCAAAAGAAATTACATTTTGCGTTAAGAAAACCTGTTTCTGTTTAAATATTTTACATAGCAATATTTTAAAACTAGAAAGTAAAAATATTGAATGTAATCCCGGGATATATAAGCCAAAAACTCATCACCAAACACCAATGAGTTGTACATATGGGTGCAGTCATTTTAGACACTTCCAAAACTGTTGCAACAGAGACGGAAATACATTTTTAAATACATGAATTATTTTTCCGCCTTCGTTGCCACAGTTTTGGAAGTGCCTTTTTTCTGTTCTACAAAAGGGGGTGTCCCAATACTTTTGTCCGTATAGGACATTGGTGTTTGGTGATAAGTTTTTAGCTCAAGGACTGCATTTAAAGTCTGGGATTAGGAGTTGGCTTTATGCAGACCAGTCAAGTTCTTCCACACTAACTCAATCAATCATTTCTTTTTTTAACCTTGCCTTATACACAGAGGAATTGTCTGATACTTCTCAATTGGTTAAGGCTGGGATTTAGCACATTTAGCACAAAAGTTTGAGTGTGTGAGCTAAATGTGAGGTGTTGTTCGTTGGTTTGTGCAGATCGGCAGGACCTGGAGGAAGCTGATAAAGTGGACATACTGCAGGAACCGCTGCTGGAAGCACTGAAGATCTACGTGAGGAACAGGAGGCCACACAAACCTCACATGTTCCCGAAGATGCTGATGAAAATTACCGACCTGAGGAGCATCAGCGCCAAGGGTGAGTCCCATTCATGACTCGTTCTAATCCTTACTTGTCCATTTCACTGCAAGGAAAATTTGAGTGCGGCTACAATGAAATGAAAATTAATTGAATTTCATCTCTCACAGGGGCAGAGCGTGTGATTACCCTGAAGATGGAGATTCCCGGCTCCATGCCTCCTCTCATCCAGGAGATGTTGGAGAACTCTGAGGGTTTGGAGAGCTCTTCAGGCGGGATCAGTTCACGGGCCTCCGGCGCTCCTCCAGGCAGCTGTAGCCCCTCCCTTTCGCCAAGCTCCGCCCAGAGCAGCCCACCCACACAGTCGCCATGACGCTCATCGGTGCTGCCCTCAGTAGCCACTTACCGACTACTGTGTGCCCTCCCCGACATGACAGCGGACATGTTCAAAAGCACGCGCTCATCTGCCGTGTTCCTCAGAGACTAAGGGGGGGGGTCAAAGGTGTGTCGCCGGAATTTTGTTGTTTTCTTTCCTCAGATCAGACTGTGATTGTATTCCTCCTCGATTTCGCCACTCCGAAGGGAGGAAGACCGCTGGAGGGCGAAGACAAAACGCGCAAAATTTATGGACAAACGTGTAGAAGGAATCAAAGACTTTTCTTCTGTTTCGATTCTCATGGCTTGGGCTTCTGTTTCAAATGACCAGAGACTGATTTCCTACAAACTAAATATATATATATATAAATATATAGAGAGGAAAAAAAACGTGGAATGTCTGTGATTGAGAACAGAATGCAATGCGGACTTGATGTAAAGATGCAAATGAATTTCCTCATTTTCTTTCTCTTTACGCCTGTGAATAGGCAGAGAGTGAATTGTTTTATTTCAGACTGATGATGATGTTTTTCATGGAGAAGAAAAAAAACATTGAAAGGACTATTAATTTCCACTCACAAAATTGTGCACAGAAGATATAAAAATGTCGCAACAAACACTAAATGCGTGATGTGTTCTTCTTGCTCTTTGTGTCTTTTAAGCCACTGGCAGATACCTCAAAGATTCATATACTATTTTAATACAGTGTGTTTTGCATAATATTTGGGAAATAAAGTATAGAAAAAGCTGTTTAACAGCCGCACAAAGTATTTTTTGTTGTTGAGAAGTTTGTGCTGACAAATTGACCCACAGATATAAACTCCAAACACTTTTGCTCAGACTTTGTTCTTTGATTTATTTAGTATATATCCTTCATTCTAGAGAGCATTTATTGGACTAAGTAGCGTTGCTCAACTACTTTTGATCTGTAACCATAAATGTTAACACAATAAATGTATATTTTTTCTACCAGTTAGTAAAAATGCCCCTCAAACTGGTAAAACATCAACAGTCCCCTATTCTTGTTGAATATAAATATGTTGGGATTCTGAGAAAAGATCTGCAGAGCTGTAGGTGCTAAGCACAAGGTTACCACATATTACATTCATTTAACACATGTATCTCCTTTAGGCGCAATCATATCCATCATACTTTATCATTACAATGAACACGACTGGATGGATCAAAGTTGTGCATTCATCTGTCTGACATCGCACATTTGCAAAAGTTAAAAACTATGTTTTTGCAGCTTAGTCGTAATATTTTTATTTTTGTGCTGATGAAGCAGCTTTAGGTTATGAAAGTTGAAGTTCAAAATTTGTGCTACTGCACTACACATATCTACCAGCTTACTTTGTATGGACGTATTAACAAGGGACAAAAGGATATGAATAATGGAGAGATATATATAATTACACACATACTGTATATGCTGCAGGTCAACTATAGGTTGTATCTTCCCCCTTTTTTTAATTCATTTTTGATAGAATGGTACCTGTTTTTTTTATGTCTTAATAAACCAACTCCTCTGTTATGCATTTACTGTATAGAAACACAGTCAACAGACAATAGTCTTTAATTCGTTTAAATTCACCTTTGGCATCACAGATGTTCAAATAAAATGTTTCTTCTCAATTTCACACTGGAAGGTTCAGTACGAAAATGCAAATGTTGACAAGAGGTCGAAACTGGAACATTCACCATCTTTAAAACATCTCCTTTCGTCAAATCAAGTTTGATCGAGAGTGATCCCAGACAGCAAGGCAAGTTCGACAGAGCAAGAGAGAAAAAAACTAACAAAAAAAACAATAGAACCATAAATTCTAATGGTTTCCACTAGAAATACCATCAGCTTTAATACAATTTAACCATTATAAATGGTGTTCTTTAGTGTGTTTTGGGACATATTTCATTAGGATTTATTAATTTTAACAAGGTGACCAATTACCAGTACCAGAGCAGGGTAATTTGGTCTGTTTGCAATCTAACTATAGTAATCCTTAGTTTTAAACTGTCCTTGTTGTTATACATTAAATGTACTTAGGCTGTAGTAATAGCAGTAAAGCATGAACAACAAACAACTAACCCTGTTCTCATAACCCTTTTTTTTAAAAAAATCACACTGTAACAAAGATACTTTAAAATAAAATGAAACCAAGCCATCCTTTTGTTTTAAATAGAAATTCCATTAACGTACTGCTAATAGTCGATTTACATAAAATGTAATTGTATTAAAGCCAAGAGCACCCAACTGATGACAGTGAGTGAACCTACCTCATTATTTTTTTGTTTTGTTTTTATTATCTTTATAATAAAAACTTTATATATATATATATATATATATATATATATATATATATATATATATATATATATATATATATATATATATATATATATATATATATATATATATATATACTCAATATAAAACATGCAATACCTTTTGTTATTAAGTCAATTGATATACATGATTCAAACATATAAAATATTGGAGACTTTTATTTTGACACCACGACTCTTATGTCGAACACTTCTGGATCATATGACACTGATTGAACATGGCTTCAGTTCAGTGGTAAGAAATGTTTACATTTTAAAGACATTTATAAAGCTATCAAACTCTATCGCGACGGTTTTGATGAATAATTATGATAAACGTGCACTTTGTAATTTGTACTAGCGATTAATCATTGCTGTAGACTGTATCATGGTGTACTGTTATGACAATAAAGAGGATATTAAATTGAATGCTATGTTTGATAGACAACATTATGTTGCATACCACGATATATAAGAATACAACGATATTTACTTATTTTAGCTAAAGCTACTTTTTGGTATTTTTTTTGGTCATGTGTAATGCTGCTATCATGATGGCATGTCCAGAAAACCGTGTTTTTCTTTCTCATGTATTGAATTAGTTGTTCATATGAAAGTTTTATATACGTTTATGTTCTCCACAGGCACTCTCGGGCCCGTAAATATGAGAGTGAGTTGCAGATATATCGTTTGGAGCTTTCAGCAGTGGAGTTCAGTGACTATCATCCACTTAAAGCAATTACGGTACATCTACACTTCTCCTAAATGTCAATTAACAAAATAAATTAATAAACAAATAACAAATAAAATCTTGTCAAAGTCATACACAAGCCATTAACGGTCGTCTTATAATGCTGCTAGTTAACAGGCTATAGATGGCATAGCCTGACTGTTAAACAAGCTTGAAATTTAGAAATCTATCTATCTACCCATCTATCTACCCATCTATCTATCTATCTATCTATCTATATATCTATCTATCTACCCATCTATCTATCTATCTATCTACCCATCTATCTATCTATCTATCTATCTATCTATCTATCTATCTATCTATCTAATCTGTTTGTTAATTAATATTACAAAAAATATTCTGGAACCTGATTGGATTGTTTTGATCAGACCTTCAGTATTTTTTATTTTTAAGGTTTTTTATTTAAGCCACACTATCTCCTAAACAAAACATACATTATTTTATCTGTCATTTATCACTGTACAATAATTAATTACTAATTACAATGAAACATTTATCGGAGATAAATCAAGTCAAAAGTAATTTCTAACAATTTATTCATGCCTGCTTTATTGCACGTTTATTTGTTGTCAGTCAGAAGAGGCATCTGACTTTTTAAATGAAAGAGAATGAAAGTGTATTACTGTACTGTATGCAGTTTTTTTTGTTGATTTATAGAAAGAAAGTAAGAACGAAAGAATCCAGACTTAGCTGGCAGCTCACATTGCGATATGCTGCCCCATTTAGAACACTGGTAATCCAGATTTGTTTAGTATCTAATATGGTTAATGCCATATGGGAAAGTTTAACATTTCTAAATCTGGATTATTCTGATCCACATGAAACCTCTAAGTGTGCCAAGTGCATCCTTGCTCAAGACACCAAAGCTCTGGATTTGTCAGGGCAGGACGATTGAATGTGAAATAAGTCAACTGGAAAATGCTTTACATTAACAGTTTAACAAATGAACATGTTTCATCACATTTTATTTTTCTCGCAGGTAACAGATTCTAAATCTCGGCGTGGTGCTCGGAAAGGCAGCACTTCCTCCTCCTCTTCCTCCTCTAGTTCTGTGGCTCTGGATCCACTCAGCTCAATGCTGGATGGAACCGATCCACTGTCTCTCTTCGCTGCGGCGTCTGAGACACCAACTCTTCCACACAGCGTCTCTGCAGGGGTAAAATTCACAAAAACTACTCGGTTATTAACTACTCAATTATTAGCCTACCATATGAAAGTTGCTTAACTTAAAAAGTCATAGAACGCACATTTGTGAACCATTTAGTAAACATTCGTTAAATGTGATCTTTTTCACTTTTACTCTTTTGTTATAGGAGCTGGGACGCAAACGTAAGGAGAAAGAGGAGGAAGTGGGCTCAGACTTTGAGCCGTGGTCATCTAAACGTGGAGAGATCCTGTCTAGGTTTACCACCACAGAGAAACTGTCTATAGTAGGTGCAGCTTTTTAGAGCTCTCACTCATCCTGTCAGTCTTTACTTTTGACCGATGATAATGAAACTTTAATTTCTCTTACAGAATCTCTTCATGGGCTCAGACAAGAGTGAGTTTCTATAGCCTTTTTTATTGGTTCAGTTCTTGTTATTCAGCTGCTCAGGAAGTGTGATCCTCTACATGTATTGTTATTATGAAAAGGAAAAGCTTTGCCATCACTATATATACTTCCGTTGTGATAAATAGTTGGCCCAACTTGATAAGTGCTGATTAGTTGTCCCTGAGATATCCCTGTGCAATGAAACGTTCGACTAATGATCTGAATAATGATACTGACGAACCTTAGCAGATGTAATAGACACATTTAATTGTTCGGTTTGTAAGGTAAAGCATCCAGTCCCAGCTCAGCGGTGTCAGAGAAGGTGCGCACGCGTCTGGAGGAACTGGATGACCTGGAGGAGGTGGGACCCATCTGGAGATGTCTTGTGCTTTGCTGTTTGTTGGTAGCTATGAATATGTTAATGAATGTGTGGTGTGTTGTGTGCGCGCTCAGGGCTCTCAGAGGGAGCTGTTAAACCTGTCCCAGCAGGACTATGTCAACCGCATTGAAGAGCTCAACCAGTCTCTGAAGGAAGCCTGGGGTTCAGACCAGAAGGTCAAAGCCCTGAAAATCGTCATCCAGGTGTGAGGACCTATTACTACATAAACAGCATAACAGTATGCACTCAAGTGACATTTCAAGCCAAAATCAGGACTAGTAATTTAATAACGCACAGTTCTAGTCTTGATGTGAACGATTTATCAGTTTCTTTCCACATTGTATTTGCGCCTCAGTGCTCCAAGCTGCTCTCTGATACATCAGTGATTCAGTTCTACCCCAGCAAATTTGTTCTTATCACAGATATACTGGACACCTTCGGTAAGTGTTGCATGTGTCAGTAATCTTTGTTTATTCATATTTTACTGACAACAAACCCCTCCCGTTCTGCAGTATTAGCTTCTTAACTTTATAAAAATGACACCATTTATTTTCTTCATCACTAATAATCTTATTATTTAACATGAAAATTGCATAATTGTCTGTTGCTCTTGGCGATGTCATCTGTGTACAGGTGGTCTGGTGTATGACAGGATCTGGTCCATGTGTGCTGACCCACATCCTCTGTCGGGTAAAACAAAACGCATCACATCTCAGCATATTCTTTTACCGTCTCTGTGACTTTGTTGATGTATTTTCTCATTGATGTCATTCTCAGAATCGTTCTCCGCTGATGATGTGAACGACACAGCCAAAGAGACGTGCCTCAACTGGTTCTTTAAAATCGCCTCCATCAGAGAGCTTGTCCCTCGATTGTATCTTTTCAGTAGGATTTTGGCAGTATTTAAACTTTTTCAATAGTTCATACGTAAAAATGTTGATGCAAAAACTTGTAAAAACAAACGGCAGTGTTTTAAAAGCACCAGCATTTTTGTACCGTTTACAGTGTTTTAATGATTAATGTGATTTAATGATTTACAAATTATTATTATTGATTGTCATTATATTGAATACATTAGGCCTTTTATGGCTGTTATAGAATGATATATAGAAGAATTTGGAACTCATACTAGATTAGGAAAAAATTCACAGCACAAACAGCAGAAATATTCAATATGCACTTATTGATATTTATATGGCCAAAAGGTAGGTGAAATTGTTAGCTTGAAATGTAAATCTTGCTGAGTAAAAAGAGCAAAAGGCAATAAAATTACAATAAAATGCCTTTTCATTGCTAAAAAAAGTATAAATTATCAGTCAAATGACAGAAGCCATGTAGAAGATTGTGAAAATGTGTTTTGATCGTACTGATTTGAAGGTATAAGAAATTTGCATATAAAATTTGATGCGGTCAGCTTTATAGGATCATGGTTATGGGAAAAAAAATGATCTAAATATAACCCCAATAATGTAATTGTGAACCCTTGACGCTAGCTCAGATATGTTGAAGCTGCTCTTCTAAAATGCAATCGCTTCTTGACAAAGTCGTAAGTATCTGAGCAACGCAACACTTCCATGCAGGATTTTATTTTCATAAGTCGCTGATGTCTTCTTTCTGTCGTTCAGTGGGATTCAGGAGACGCTGCAGAGACTGACAGCGATGATCAGAGGAATAGGAGACCCGCTGGTGGCTGTATACGCACGGGCGTATTTATGCAGGGTGAGAAGAACAATATCATCTGATATCATTATATTATTAATACTATTATCAATCTGAAGAGTGACCTGAATCGTATCATAGATAATGTGGCTCTCCATCTTTCTCTCAGGTGGGGATGGAGGTGGCTCCGCATCTGAAGGACAGTCTCAATAAGAATTTCTTCGACCTTCTGGCCTCATTCCGTCAGATTCATGGTGAAAGTGTGCAGAATCAGCTGGTGCTGCAGCGGGTGGAGATTCCCATCTATCTGACCCTCTATTCTCCTGCAATACACTGGATCTTGCAGTGCGTAGCATACAGAGCGCCAGAGGTACATACACGCAATCAGCTCAGAGGAAATGCTTGATTTAATAATTTAATTAATCCTGTGTTCAATTAATCAGACATGTATTCCTACAAGACAACTCAGACTTCAGCCTATAATGGCTTTCAAGGATGGGTAGTCTATAAATATAGCTTTAATGTCATTCAAAAACATCTCACACTCGAAACCAAAAGCAACGTGCAATGTTCACATGTGTTCAACAGATATATAATTATGATGCACATATTTGCCGCATCTTTGAGAGTTGTGCATTTCCAATCAGAAGTCATTGAAATTCAATTTTCTGAGTTAAATGGTATGCAGTTGGTTCAGAAATTAATGGGGGTTTAGGGCAAAAATGCCACCAGAAACAATAAGAATGATTATGAGATCACAGGAGTTGGTTCAATTTTAATAAACTGAAGTCGCTGACTGATTGCTTCAGTGATGAATAACTTAGTTTGTTGCATGTAATTTTATCTTAATTTGAATAACTATTGTTTTTCACGCAATTTTTTTAAGTGAATTAAAATGTAATGTAATGTAATTTTTAATGTATTTTAATTTCATTTAACAGATACTGCCCCTTAATGGACAAGATAATTTATATAAAATTTTATAAAAGACTTGGTATTACGAGCGCTTGGTATTTCGAACCGCTTCATGTCGCTTTGGATAAAAGTGTGTAAAATGATTAAATGTCTAAATGTAACCTGTTTGGAACATTCACAAAATCACCAAATTTTGAACCGAGTCAAAATGTTATCTTTTAAAGGTCCTGCTAACAGAAATGATGGACAGATGCAAGAAGTTGGGCAACAAGTAAGACCTGCTAACCAAAGTGACACCATGACAAGCATGCATACACACAAAAAAAAAACAGTGCTTCTATATGAACCCTTTCATTCATGGTTCAGGCTTTTCTTTTTAATGCTAGAACAATTTTTTTAATGTTTAGCTTCCCAAATTCTGAAAGTTAAAATTATGATGAAAATTAAGCTCGAGACTGATTGAAAATAGTGTTGGTGTATTCTTGTTGTTTAATTGCATTGTATAATCAGTTTTTGATAATAAATGATGTTTCCTTAGGGAAGAATCAATATTAGTATTGTTAATACTCACAAATTTCTGAGACCGAATATTGAACTTCAGCGCAAAATTTGCTTGTGCTCTGGGGTGATGCCTCAAAGCTGTGTTCCTCAGGAGAGCGAGTTGCAATTTTTGCAAAACAAAAAGACGAAAAAAATCTGAAAAGATCCAAACTGAGAGTATAGTATCATAGATGCACTTCCACCCAGAACAGGCTAGCGTAATTTTGTAAAAAAAAATGTAAATATGTAGCTTTTTATTTCACAACTGCAGCATTTATGATGTTTGAATTTGCGACATTCATTTATTTTCCCATAGCGCTCTCCTGCTGAACTCTGTCATGTGGGCATTCCGGGCAGAATTTGTCGCAACGAGAGCAACGGACTTTATTGGCATGATCAAAGACTGTGATGAAGCTGGATTTCCCAAGGTGGCAAAACACACATCTACAGACAAGCCTAAAGCTCAGTTTCTGTATCGTAGTTTATGTTTGTGTTCTTTTTCAGCACCTGTTATTCGCATCTCTGGGTCGCAGTCTGTCCTGTGCCGACCCTCCAGAGAATGAGAGACTCTCCATACTCAACGAAGCTTGGAAGGTCATCACTAAAGTGCGCGGCCCAAGGGTGAGCGCCTCTGTATGTTTTAAAGCGTGCTGTATGTAATATGAATTGAGCAGAATCCACATGTACTCCGTTCCTCAACCCAGGATTACATCAACTGTGCTGAGATCTGGGTGGAGTTTACATGCCGTCACTTCACCGTGAGTTATCTGTTCTGTTTAGCTACGTTTTTGAGAATTTTTTTCAGATCACATCTTTTTTTTAACATGCCGTTTCAATTTGTTCCCCCAGAAACGGGAGGTGAACACAGTCCTTGCTGACATCATCAAACACATGACTCCAGACAGAGCTTTCGAGGATGCGTATTCACAGGTAGGTACGAAAAAAACGTATATGTATGTGGATGAAGTCTTGATGAAGTCATGGCAATTCATCCAATTGCTTTGTGTGTTTTAGCTGCAGTCCGTGATAAGGAAGATCCTCACCTACTTCCATGACTTCTCTGTGCTCTTCTCAATGGTATGACTACAGCAAAAACAGACCTTTAGCAGGGCTGTGCTTCATTCGGATTTGAATTGAGATTGCCAGGTTTTGGATTTGAATGCTGAGTGAAATGTAAAAAATTTGCTGTTCGTTTTGGGCCAGTACCACAAATTCCTTTAAATTGTGTTTAATCTGTAAAATTAGGAGTAATCTGTGGATATTAGGAGTCTCGAATAAAGTATGTATAATGTTTTGATGATTGCAGGAGAAGTTCTTGCCCTTTCTGGACATGTTCCAGAAAGACAGCGTGAGGGTGGAGGTGTGTAAATCCATCATGGAGGTCTTCATCAAGTATGTTTGTCACTATTCAGTATGAGTAAACAAACAAGTGCTCGGTTAATTCTAGCTCTAGTTACAAGGGTTTTCTCTTAATGTATTTTGTGTTTAGACACCAGCAGGAACCAACAAGAGATCCAGTCATTCTTAATGCGCTGCTGCACATCTGTAAGACCATGCATGACTCTGTCAAGTGAGCGAGCTGCTTATATTTTCTTATATATGTCTCACTATTAATGCAGAATTAGAGTGTTTCGTTGACGTTTTTGCCTATGGTTTTTGTGTTTAGTGCTCTAACCCTAGATGATGAGAAAAGAGCTCTGTCTCTGCTGATCAATGGATTTATTCGCATGGTGAGCATATCAATCATCAAAACACATGGTCACTGACACAAATATGAACTGGAGTTTATTTCAGTACCATAATTTACCATAATTTTAGTCACATACAGCTTCAATCACCTAGTTTAATCTCATGAAAACTGCCATATATCAAGTGCTTTGTACTATTTAACCTCTGAATAATAATAATATTAAAAAAGGATAAAAATATGTTTTTCTAAATAAGCTTCTGTAATGCAAATAAATATATAGTGATTTATGTTTTCAACCTTTATGGTCAGAGTCAGCGACTACAACGGAAACCTATACAGTTTCACAGATTTTTATGTATTTATTTTTGGTCCTATTTTTTCTCAGGTGTCATTTGGGAGGGACTTTGAGCAGCAATTGAGCTTTTGCGTGGAAGCCAGAGCAACTTTCTGTAATCTGGAGCCTGTCATCATTCACCTGATTCATGTGAGCAGCCTGTGATCTAATGGATGTCGTGTTGTACCAAACCTGTCTGTATGCTTTAAACACATTTCCACATTCCCAGTTACCTACTGTTGGTTAACATACAATATAGCATGTATACAATTTTATGTTTTTATGTAATTATTAGCTTTTCATCAACACGCACAAATTCCAGTTTGGGAAAACCTGTATAATAGCTCGTGAGTGCACATTTTGTCAGTGTATATATTCTCACTTGTGCATCAAAGCATTGCTTTTGTAGTAAATGTATCTCATCCACCAAAGTCACCAGACGGCCTGCATGTCATGATATCAGTGTTGACAGAGCTACGGTATCTGATCAGGGTCACGATAGAGGATTTATTTAACATATTATTTATGCTCAGTCCTCAACTCTCTCTGTGGGTTTTATTGTGAGCAGATTGAAAGTCTAAAATGAGTCTAATAGAGTGGTGAGGGACTGCCTGTCATGATGATATAAATGTCTCTCTTGCAGACGGTGAATCAGTTAGCCATGGAGACCAGACGTGTAATGAAAGGCAATCACTCGCGGAAAACGGCTGCCTTTGTCAGGGTTAGTTTTTTTTTTTTTCTTTAGAACTTGTACGTAATGTTAATGGTTGAAGTTGCAATGTGTGAATACTATTGGATTTCTGTATTGTCCAGTTTTAGCCCACAAGTGATCGAGTGTTTGCCGCTCGCTGTGTGTTTATTTGCAGGCATGTGCTGCCTACAGTTTCATCACCGTTCCTTCCCTCACCAGTATCTTCAGCCGTCTCAACCTCTATCTGCTCTCTGGACAGGTAGCACTGGCCAACCAGTGTCTGTCTCAAGGTGAGTGCTCTTAGACTGAAGATGCTCTTGCACATCCTTGTTCCGGCCTCTCATGGTGAAGGATACTTAAAATACGCTACAGTTACTGGGGTGCCTCAGGGCTTAGTTCTCGGACCACTTCTCTTCTCTGTGTACATGACATCACTAGGTCAAAGATTATTAATTAAAAGATTGCAAACTTTCATAAGTCATGTGCGCAAAACTGACCTCAGATCAGTGCAGCCTCTGTCATGATTGGCCAAAACTGGGTGCGATTTTATGAATTTAATATGGACAGGAAAAGAAACAAATTTTGATTTCTGTGTCCATTCCTCAGCGGACGCGTTTCTGAAAGCAGCTGTCAGTCTTTTGCCAGAAGTCCCGCGAACCATCAGCATTGAGGGAAAACAGCGATCATCCGAACCCTTTCTCCTCGACTTCATTAACAACTTCCTCTCCACATTGCTTGTAGTACCGGTAATAAATGCCTAACTATTTGCAGGATTGTTTTAACCCCATCTAGCTAGTACGTATCTGAGCGTGATATGTTGACTTGGTCACGTAGGATCATCCGGAGCAGGGTGTGCTGTATCTAGTGCGAGGGCTGTTGAATATGGTGCAGGACTACACCTGGGAGGACAACAGTGATGCTAAGATCCGCGTCTACATCAGCGCTTTGCCGTTACTAGCAGCAATGAGCCAAGAGAGCTATCTTTACACCATTCCTAAAGGTTGGACGTTCTCTAATAAACACATCAGTTTAATGTCTTTCTGACGTTGAACTCTAAATGGAAGCATGTTTGTTCCTGGTGCAGTGGATTCCAATGAAACCCTGTATGGAGGAGATCCCAAGTTCATCGCAGAGATCAACAAGTTGTGCGAGACTCTGATCGGTCAGGTTCTGGATCATTTAAAGGGGCTTGGACGAGATGAGGTGAGAGAGTGCGTCTCTAAAAGTATCTGTACTGTTCAGATATGATTTTCAGTGTCTAGATGCATTAGGCAACAAAATATCAAGGCATAAAGCTTTTTTTGAAGGTTTTATAAAATGAAACGGTAAATGTGGTGTTCAAAATGAATGTATAGCGACACTTTGTGGTTGTTGACAATGGACATTAGAGGTCAAACAGTGTATAGTGTTTGCTGATTAATCAGCACTGATTCATCCATGTTCATTGTGAACAGTTTCTTGGGTTTTACATTGGAACTTTTGGTTCACAGTATAAAAGTGTCCACACACAGTGAAGCAAACATTGATAAAAATCTCTCATTGTTCATATGAGGGCACATGGACATAATATATACTGTACAGACCATTTAAAAATTATTGATTATATTTCTAGCAGTTTCTCTCACTTCCTTTCTTGAATATATTATTATATATTTCATGATACAATATATTATTTCATACTGTTACTTTATATTCTTTTGGCAATATTTTCAGTTTAATCTTTTTTTTTTTTTTACATATTTCAGTGCTAATTGTTTGATGCATTAAATTTCATTGTGGTTTTGTTCCTGTATTTTAATAAATGAATTGGTCATCTGTTAAAATAATAATAATATTTTAAACAGTCTAAATTGCGCACTTTGGTTTATAAATTGAATACAGTAATAGTAAAACTAAATTTGTTGGCACTGTAGGTCGGGAAAATCAAATGTGTGTAATATCATTATATGATTATTATTTATGATTTAGCATGGCCGTAGGTGTGCTATGTGATGTTTCGGTTTACGTGCGTTTTAGGGAGTGCGCAGACAGGGCGGTCTGGCTTTCTCTATGTTTGGCTGTCTGTTGGCTCATGGTGATCTACGCAACAACAAACTCAATCAGCTGGCCGTCAACCTGTGGAACCTGAGTCACAAACACGGCTTTTGTGACACGCGCACGTCGGTTAGTTGTACACACAATTGCATTGGCACTCAGTGGCAAATACAACGCCCTGACCTCTCTCTCTCTCCTCTTCTCTTCTCCAGGTTCGGACTCTGGAGTACATCAAGCATCAGGCGCAGCAGGCAGACATGAGCCATCTCACGGATATGACGACGCGTCTGTCATTGCAGTCCAGAGCCTGATGTTATGTTTGACATTCGCGCGTTTCGAAGTGATATTGAAATGATTACCAGAAACTAACCTGTAGTTTTCCATTGGCTCAAACTTCTACAGCGTACAATACGACCTATTAATATTTCAGAATAGTATTTGATCGTCTGTAATGTCAGTTTGCACTTGCTTTTTGTACAGTTTGTGTGCCTAACCGAGTATTATGTAATAAAACGTGACGTTTTGTTGAAGGAGAAAAAGACAGGTTCGGAATTTCTTTGTGGATTTCTAAAAAGTAACTAATTGCGTTACCCAAAAAGCTATTTGGTTGACAGAAACCAATACCGCCACTAGGAGCACCTTCATGTAACTGAGTTTAAGACCTACAGCAATAAAAACAGGACGCGTCTTTTTGTTACATCCATTTTCTATTGTTTTATTACGTTCAATCACACCTCAGCAGAGAATGAAGTGGCCCCCTGGTGGCCGAGACATTTATAACGGCACATTCACACTCCGATCAACACGAACATGCATTCATCTACCCGCTCGCGCACATTTGTAAGATCTACGCTTTTCTCATTCTCACACATACATGTAACAGAAGTGGTGAAATGTCCTGTCAGGGACACCGAAATAGCCGTGTGGACACACAAAACCAAGCCTTGTTTTGATTGAGCTATCATACTGTAGAATTTATCAAAGTATATTAGAATGGATTATAAGTTAAGAGCAATTTAATTACTTTTATTAATACAACGAGCGACTGCCACCCTTGATGGCAGGACAGGAAAGTCCCTCTCACAAACGAGGGTCCCTGACACCGACAGCTCAGTGGAACTACAAATGGAGGGCGTCACAATTACGTCTGAAGTGCGTCTGTTTTCTGCTCTTTTGCGAATTTTGTTCAACAGTCCGGGAGGTTTGATATTGTTGCACCTTCATTCTTTAAAAACTATACACAGAACAAAGTCCAACAATAACAGGAAAGAGTTAGTTATTGAAAAAGAGCGCCTGAACGGATGCGTGATTGGTCACTGTTCACGTCAGTGAATGGTTTGGTATGGGGCTGGTTTACGGTGTCGGATGTTTCAGTCCAGCTCGATTGGGCTGCTGTCCTCCTGAGCTTCCTCGCCCTCTTCGTCCTCACCTGAGCCCATTAGACTATTCAATAGGTTTCCTATTACAAAAGAAAGCAAATCAGAATCGTACGTATCCTAATATAGATCATCAAAAAGAAATACGAACGAAAACTGATTTTAACTGCCATACAACTCCAAAACAAAAAACAAAAAGTGAAATGTAAAAGAAGTCAATTCGTGTATCATTCGTTTATTAAGTTTTTGGGGTAATATTGAAAGTACAAAAAAAAAAATCATTCTAAAACACGTTTTGTGTTGAATAAAGAGCTTGAATATTCGATGTCTACACGTGGGCATGAAATAAACTAAAGATTAAAACGTGTCCTCGTCGGTTCTTCCGCATCGGTACAGTAAAATGTCCCCTTTTATTCTATCTGTATTCCAAATAAGTGTCTAGTTTTCGATTTCAAAATTTTATTTTTCCCCCAAATCTATACCACTTTTATTTTACAATAAACTGTTTTTTTAAAGCAGCTTTACAGAAAATCATGTTAAAGTTCATCATATCTTGACACGTTACAGTCAGCACATTAATGCTGCATAATAATACGGTTTATATTTTGCGAGGATTCAAATAATTATATACTTTACTGCATGTATGCAGATAAAGCAGGTTTTAATCTAATCGCTGGATGAACATATAGCTTACATTTTTCAGTAATCTAACAGTCAAGCAGATTGCTATACAATATGCTATACAGTACAAGTTTGGATATAAATACTGTATAGAAGTTTAATTATTCGTTATTAATTAATAAATTGTTAATTCAGTTATTAAGTCAAAATATGGAGTGATGTGAAAACTGTGGGGGTTTGGTGTGGCACCAAGCCTTGGTGATGTGCATCACTGACTGTCATTAATAGCTTTAGCATGTAATATGAATCATAACCAGTAGTCACAAAAATTTCTTTGGGAAGTTTCTTACCTAGCAAACCACCATATGATGATGTCTGTTTAGGTGGCACTCCAAAAAACAGTTGTCCTATTCTATCCAGATACTGAGGTCAAGAGAAGAACACACTGCATGTTATACATAAAGTCCAAAAGTCTAATCTCACACCACATACATAATAATCTCTAAATGATGCCTGTAACATTTAACATGTTTTACTGCGTGTATCCGTATTTATGGAACTGGCAACACTTTATTTTAAGGTCTCCTTGTTACACGTTAAATGTAATGATCAAACCTTATAGCAAGTACATGTAGTTAATTAACATTACTCAGTACTTTAATATATAATTACATTGTAATAAGAATACAGACAAGTATGTATGTATTCTTATTACATCAGCTTAGCATTTAGTCATTTATTGTGCAGACGCTGATGTAACTGTCCTATTATTGTCCTTCTGTCTCTAGAAAGGCAAAAAAAACATGTTTGTGGTATGTTTAAGAGCATTACTATTACTAACTCACCTCATTGTACATAGGGTCTCTCTTCAGTGATGGCTGATACTGCTCACATAACACTGTGAAGACCGTCAACTTCCCACTGGAAAAAAAAAACACAACGATCCAGATGTTAACCGCTTTGCTTCTTAAACACTGATGGATAAGATATATTAAAAATATCAGAGCTATTCAGTCTAGAGCACGTCTCTTTAACTCCAGTCCTAGTGTCCGGAAGACTTTAAAAACACAAGTGTCTGTAATTTACAAATTATTCCAAACATATTTAACAGCTTGTTTACTTATGCTTGGTTAGAGTTCGAGATATTTAGCAGGACAACGGCCCTCCAGGACTGGATTTGAAGAACTCTGGTCTACTGCGTTTATACAGTAAAAGATGAAGATGAAGAGAAGGAGAGAAACATCAAATTATAAACGCTGTTGTGGAGAAAAGTCATGGAATGCTGTCAAAAGATCACAAGATTGCATTGTTTTTTTCCCCCTCACGTTACAAAAGCTCTTAGTAAGACTAAAATAACAGATATCAAACAACGCTATTCTTACTCCTGCATAAAAATAGAGCAACCGACCAGAAAATGTCCACTCGATCTGTCAACGTGGTTATTTGTAGAATTCTGTCACGGAACTTTAGAATATAGAGCAGGGGTTCTCAACTCTAGGTCCGTTTAGCGTCAGTCATAATGAAACGCCTAAACCAGCTAATCTTCAAGATGACTAGAACGTTACAGGCAGACGGGTTTTGATCGAGGTTGGAACAAGAAAGAGGACCTTGAGAGCTGAGCTGAGAATATGGGGCGATCAAAAAAAAACTGAATGCTCTGTATTAGACAGAAACGGCCTGATGCTGACGTGCAGAGAATGAATAAAAAACAGTATCTCACCCATCCACAGCCAGCAGGAGGAACCACAGGAAGTTCAGCAGAGGCTGCACATACGGAGGACCCTTCTCTATAGACGGGTGCTTCTGTGTGTATGTGGTGAACACCACCAACGCGCTCGTCTTATTTTTTAGACAAAGGAACCTGCAGTCAAGAAAAGATACTGAGATGCATCCAATCACAAATTTACTGAATATGAGGAGATCAGTTTAAACCATTGCATTTTAACCCATTAAAAAAAAGCAAAAGTAGACATAATAAAAGCGGTCCATATGACTTATGTGCACTATTTTATAATTCTTCTGAATGCTATTTGGAAAACAAGCTTGACGTGTGAAACAGATCCAAACTCGAATTGGTTTTCACTTTTGGTTTACTTCACATTGTGTCAGTAGCTTTTAAACCACTGCGGCTGCTTCTCCAATGGAAGGCCGCATGTGTTAGCCTAGTCATCAAATGTTGCTTGAGGCCATCCCCAGTCGGAGGAATCCTTAGAAGGCAGTCTTTGTTTTGCATCTTTCATTCGGCTGAATTTGAAGAATGCATGGGATGTACACTTTTCTACCTTTCAATCACCCACAATCCACCCACATTCCAATTCATGAAAATAAACTGATGAAAAAACGAGTAAGACAAAAACTGTTCTTTTTGGACTTGAAAGAATAAATTCTATTATTGGTTTTGGTTTCGGCTTATTTGCTGATGATGTAAGCATCTGAAATGTAGAAGGATGTGATTCATTGAAAGCCAACAGATAGCCAAATAATATAAAGACTTATATAAATAATTATAAAATAATATTTAAAAAAATTATGTTTTTTTAGTATTTTGTGCCAAGACGCTGAGTTCAGGAAAAGTATGTGACGAAAAAAGTAAACACTGTCTCATTAAAGCCAAGGAGGACTGAACTAGAAAGGACATGGCCTCGGTAGGATGCAGCCTTCTGTTTGAGCTGTAGCCAGTGGTGTTCAAGAGTGCCTAACGATTTCATTCCATCTGAAGAAGAAGCCCAAAGTCTAAGAACATAGCAAATCTGCCGAGAAGACTTACTGACAAAAGCAAATGGCCTCCAAAAGCACATTGCCTCAAACAGACATTTTATGTAAGGGTCCCCTCAAGCTGTCCAATGGGCATTAAAGCAGAGTGTTCTCCCTGGGCTACAAAGCCTCTCTGACTGTCTTCACTGCAAAGACATGAGCCTCAGGATGCTGCACTTTAGGGTTGCCTTCAATTTGAGGGATGTTTCTCAATTTCTTGTGCTCCCCCGTTTCTTTGCCATGAAAGCAGCAGCAGCAGAAGAGCCTTTCAGCAACAAGCTCTTTCGTTGCAAAATTCACCTTGTATTTAAGCTGCATCTAGCCCTCAAACACTTTCAAAAAGTGAAACATATTATATTGAAGAACTCAAAGACAATAGGAGCTTTTGCACCAGGTAGTTATAGGAACTTAGTTATAGGAACTAATAAATGTTCCCCAGGGCCATTTTACATTTAAACCATTAATAGCAATGCCATTTAAGTGCAGAATGAAACTCCTGTACAGTTTCTAAACTGGGAAATTCGAGGATGGCACTGCATCACGTCTGTAAACATAAAGAAGCTGTCCCGGCAAGTACAGGCTATGGCCTCACCCCGCTGAGGACAAAACAATTTGAACGGAGCATAGTTTGCTTTTTGGGTTAAAAGAATTAAGATAAAACAATAATACTAATTTGCAGAGTTTGATGAGATATGAGCTGACTGATCGTTCGATTTAATCACCATTGGTAGGGCAATTAATTGTAATGCTATTTTCCTCAGTTGGTCAGACCAAAGCATGGCATTACTTGTTCAGATGACAGTATCCAGTGAAAATTCTTATTTGAGTCATATATTCCAAGACGTAGTTTAGAATAAACTAAGTACTGGCGCACAACCCACGCATGGGATATAATTCCGCAATGAACTGCAATACTAAGTTTTCAAGCATAGACGGCAACTAAGAGGCAAAACGTACAGACTGCAGCTTTAATATGCAGGTGCTTTAGGTTACCTCTGCCCGTTTGGGGTTTAAGCCAGGTGACTTCGGAATCATTTTAAAACCAAGACAATTGATGGACCTAAAGTGTGCTGAAAGTGCTCTCAAAAGGCCAGCTGAAGAGTCTTTACACATATTGTGCCTACTGTATTTCTATGTTCATCACTATCGCCAGAATATGCTTTCCAAGCAGAGTTTTGGGGGTCACACTTTGGGTTTCCTGTATCGAAACAAAGGTTTGTATTCTTGGTTTTGGATGCTATTTCGTTGGCTTATTATCCTCAAGACTTTCACTGCAAATTCTACCAGAGAAATGGCTTCATCCTCAGAGTGAGCAAATGTTGCGTCCATCTAGGGCATTTGCATGATGATAAGATAGCCAGGCCAGTTCTGTACTATAAGGTGGTATGATTATACACTTTTCCCCAGAGAGTCAGTTATTGGTGCAGTTTTAAGTGATTGAAAGGGAATGAGACATTGCGTACAAACTTCTAAGATTTACTTGCCTTCAGTAAAAAAAGATTCAGAGAAACTGGTGAACATCACCGCTTTATATATGCAGAAAGCCCGCCATCAATTATGTGTACTTTAACTCCACTGGCCAGTGTTTTACTCTGAAGTTAGAGATGCATGATTATTTAATTGTGATTGGGGAAAAAGCTACATTTTGTGTGCAGCTTGTCAGTAAAACACGGTTCTGCTATCAGTAGTAAAATCACCATCTATATGTCAGAAGGCCTGAAACTCCAAACATGCCCCGCAGAAGAAAAGCAATGCGCATAGATCCGGGAAATCCCATATAGCAGTAGCTGAATAAACAGAAGATTGAACTTCATTCAGTGCGTGAAAAAAATCCATCGAAGCTCACATGGCATTCAACAAGCAAACCAATAAACAAACAAGGATTTTACTTCAAACGCTCAACGAACGTTATGAAGCGAGTCTGGAGTAAAAACAAGTTATTAAGCGTTATCTTTTAGACAAGAGGTTCAAAGACGCTTCTCATGTTTGGAAAGATGTTTGTAGCGAGTTTATTACATTTAGTAATAAAGCATTAACTACTGATCAGAAACAGAAAACATGTACATAACCGCTATTGTGATTTAAAAAAAAAAATCACCTAAATCAAATTTAATCATGATTTCGTTTTGATTTCGATTAATTGTGCAGCTCTAACCAAAGTTAATTAAGAGGGCTTTGGTATTTTTGGAGAAAGGTGTTTTGACGTAGTACCTTGGTAGGTGTTTATCGCTATGTATATCTGTAGCAAAAGGTTTTAATAAACGCTGTTTGTGGAGGGATCTCCGTATACGTGCCTTAGTTCAAATGGCTCTTTAGGAGAGAAATAAACATGAATGAACGTCTCATGCCACGCAATCACTCAATCGGCGTTTCAGCTGCGGAAAGACGTCAATAAACAACACCTTGTAAACAAAACGTCACGCAATATTTCATTTACCTTAGCAAGTCATCGGTGTCTAGATAAAGCATTTTGCTAAATATGAGGCTACATACTAATCATATTTTACTTCACCTGTTAGTGATCTAGGTCTAGTTTAGAGCATAGGTTTTTATAATTAAAACTTTAATTTCAATTTAATTTATTTAAAGAAAGACATTTGCTCAAACCACTGTTTAATTAAAAAAAGAAGAAGAAAGAATTCATTTTATGCTTCGTTTTTCCACCCTGCTGTTCCAAAACCATACCGAACAGTGATGTCAAAACCGAGGTACAAATCAAATTAGATTTGGAAGACATAAAATATATCGCGTAAGTGCATTTTCTTTTCTAGTTTGAAGCTAGACGGCACCAGTCCCGATCCACTTCTGTACACTGGCCTATACATTCTTTTCTTACATTTCTGCCTTTGCATTTTGCAACAGAAACAGTCAAACCGGTTTGAAACTGCTTTGTGGTGTACAAATATTAAAGGTATTTTCGAACTCACTGTAAGACAGCCTGCGCTACAAACATGTCCACTTCCCCGTGAAATCCTCGCGCTGATGAATACTCCACCAACATCTGTGCACAGCCCTCTCCATCAGATGAGTGGAGGAAATGATAGCGTGATTCACTGTAGTTTTGCTCTAAAATGCAAACAAATGGCGTGGGTTAATCATTCCCAAAATAGCCGACTCTTCCTTGAATGATTATTATCGTCATGTCTGTTGTACCTTTCCACAATGTGAGCGCCAGCAGCTGGTGTAGTTTGGGGTGGCCCAACTTCCCCGACCCTCCCGATGACCACTTAATCGCTCTGGAGACGAACGCCACCCGCTCTGGTGAATTTGGGTCCATCAGGCTGAAGAGTTTAGCCAAATGCTCTAGAAAGAACATTAAGAATGTTAATTACACAACTTAAAAGGCGATCGTGCAATTGCTGTAGACTCTAGGTTTTGTAGATTGTGTCGGGTTGTGCAAAGTTGAATATTTGTTATACGCTTTATTGTGTTATGGAGTTAACCGATATTGTCAATGTAATATGAAATGTTCTTCTCGTTTGTGACCCTGAACCACATCAGGGTCAATCTTTCAAAATTGAGATTCTTACATAATCGTAAATTGAATTAATCAGCTTTCTATTGATGTTTTGTTTGTTAGAATTGGACAATATTTGATGACTAAATTGAATATCTGGAATTTGAGGGTGCAAATCTAAATACAAATAAAATTCTTAGCAACGCATATTCCTAATCAAAAATTAAGTTTGTATACATTTACAGTGGGAAATGTACAAATAGCTTCATGGAACATGGTCTTTACTTAATGTCCTAATGATTTTTGGAATAAAAGAAAAATCAATCATTTTGTATTATAATTAATAATTAACGCATTTTTGTCTATTGCTATAAATATACCCCAGTGACTTGGTTTTGTGGTCCAGGGTCACATTTTCGCCAATAAAATTTCCAGTTGACTTTCAATAATTGATGAGTATTAACATGTAATATTAAAAGGAGTATTAAAAAGACTATTAAGACTGGACTAAATGTCAGTAGCAAAGTTTCTGTTTAGTATATGATTATTTTAAAACACTATATATATATATATATATATATATATATATATATATATATATATATATATATATATATATATATATATATATATTAATTAGTCTTAGTTATATTGCAAAGCTAATGCATTTGACGACAGTACATGCGATACATATTGGCTAATAATATTTACACACTTGTTTTAGCTTTAAAAAATGAATAAACCTTCTGAATATTTTGCTCTAACTACAGATGACGTTAAATATAATCATCCCTCTAGCTGTTCGCAAAATGAATACCAATCACCAGCACAACAACCTTAATAATTTAATGTTCGATAAACTCACCTAGTGTCTCATCATCTACTTTGGCCCCAGATTTCTCCAGGGACTCTAGTACCAGCATGGACAGATCCGCAGCACTGTTTTGCTGTTTAGAAAACAAACAGAAATCATACAGAGTGAAAAAAGTGGACTAATTGTTAACCATTCACAACTGACCTTTTGAGAGATTTCACAACATGGTAAAAAAGTCTCTCACCTGAAACTGTTAACAGGAGGGACACATACCTGATTATAACTAAAGAAAAGCAACGCTCCGTTGTACATCAACTCTCTGGCCTCTGCATGCTTCGCTTGTGACATGTACCTGCAACCAAAGCAACACGGTGTTAACACAGCGTTATTTGTGGCTGAGATAGAGCTTAAACCATCCTCGTGGGTTGGTCTAAGCCAAAAAAAAAGTGTCCATGAAAACATACAAATATAATAAAAATACACATTTTTTTTTTTATTATTATTTCAATACCCATGTATCAAGCTCTATATTTGTCCTATAAATATTGTGAACGATCTGTTAAAATCCAAAAACATTTTCTTTGAAAAACATGTGACTGTGCACATTGTAACTTTTCATGTATTTAAAATATTTCGATTTTCAAATTAAAAAGTAACATTTTTATAACAACATTTATTTTTAACACATTTTACAACCTGAACTAACCTTGCCATTAAAGGCTACATTCAGACTTGAGTTTGACATTCATAAGGGTTCCTTTTTTCTGCATGTTCCTTCATGTAGATCTCACCTTATTACTTATCAAATATTAATAAGCAGTTAGCCTATTTTTACCCACTGAAAAGGCAATAAAACATTATATCTCAATACTATTTTTTTCTTCGTTTAATGAGTCTTTTTCATTATGATGTTAGTACATGTACAGTTGCATCACTCTGACATTAACTTGCAATCTGAGCTGATACTGGTGATGTTGCTCGTCTCAGCACAATAAGTAAAAGACGTTTGGCCATCAAATACAAACTAATGCTGCCTGTATATGCCATCTTAAAAGCTGCCTTTGTAGGTTGAAATCATGATGGCCCACTAGAAAGCCTATGATGCTCAAAATGCTGCTCACTAAACAGCAGGTCAACCAAAGGAAGAATGAATGGCAGGTGTGGTTTTCTGAAATAATTTTAGTTTTGCCTTTAAATACATTTGTATGAATTCATCGGAAGATTTAAGAGATATTTTAAACTTAAAAAGGTAAAAAATTTCCCAATTCTGTTGGTTTACAAACACTGTTTTTAAAATGATTACATTCTGAGAAATGGACGGATTTATCTCATTGTCGTATTATTTAACATTGTTTTTTTGAAAAGTATTATTAGATTACAACACAATTGACAGTTTAATTAACCGGTCCAATAGATAATCAACCTTGTTCTTCAGATTAGCATGTAGCTACATAGCTCACGCTGATATTATGACATAAACGACGTCGAGGTTAGCCAATCAGAGATGAGATGTGACTCAAGGGGCGGGTGAGAATGAGCGGTTGGCCAATCAGCACACCCGAGGAACGTGCTCGGTTGACAACAAGAAAGATCTGGAAGCGACAGGGCCCCTGCCAGTCATTACTACACTTGTAATAAACGCTAAAGCTCACCTGAAGAATAATGTCCGGTACATCTGATGAGCCTCATAATAATCCCCTCTCTCCACACTGGCTCTCAGTTTGCCCTCCACTCGCTGTACTCCTCCGCGGTTCCTCGCGCTGGAGCTCTTCAGAGACTCCTGCTCCGACATGACTGCTCCGACCAACCAAACGCGATTTCTGAGCCTTCAGGCTCGCCGTACAATGACCTATATGCCATCCACAGACGGACAAATAGATACTATTTATATATATATATATATATATATATATATATATTTATTTCGTTTTAATCATCACACACATGTAAAATACAACTTTTGACACGATGGAGAGAAACACAAAAATAAAAATTTAATTATAAGTAAATTATGGCTGAGACATACAGTATTATTTTTAGTGATCTATGAGGCAGTTAATCAATCAATAAATCAGAGACTCAAAAATAAACAAGTACCTCCAGGCAGACAATGCAGCAGAAATATAATCAGAAAAATAGGTAAATGAACTTTCAAAGAATCCAGAAAATTTCTCATACCTGAGGTATTGAAGTAAGCAAGACCAAGCGCGATAGTTTAACAGTTTAATATAGAACATACTTTATTATTTTCATTTTGACATTCATGGTGCATATAAAATAGAGATTTTGTGGGTAAAATTACAAATTTTACAACTGTATTAAAAGAGCTAACTAACAGAACATCATTCTTTTAAAAAAGGCAGTAAACGTGGATTCAGAAAATGACCAAATAGGCAAAATCTTTAACAAATTTCTAGTTTGCTGTACTGGATGAAGCACTGAACTCAACTCAGGATTACAGTGCATCTTAATCCAGGTAAATACATTCTTCCCCCAAAAGGTAATAAATATGAACAACAATCATGTGTTTTCAGAGGTCATACTGTCAGAGATACATTTCCGTAAACATTGTTTTAAATAATTATAATCAACATACACTTTTTACAGACCAATTCAGAACAGCACAAGTCCTTCATCTTGTTTTAAATTCTAGAAAAGGTGATGACAATTCAGAGCAGGTTTGCTGAAGAATTCTTTGGAAAAGTGGGTCAAGTAAGAATACAATACAAAAAGCAACAACTCTGCAACATCGAGCCTTCTTCATACTGGTACTTGGGTCTGTCTTGGTGGGATTGGTCTGGGGACTCCTGGCCCTTGTCTGTGAGATTGAGAAGCAGAGTTATGATAAATATATCAATAGGAAGCACAGAAAACGTATGCTTGGTTTGATATTTTTAGTGGTATTACCTTGGTTGTGTTACTGAGGTATCCACTATATTTGCTGGTTTAGGTGGCTGTAAGAAACAAATTAAATGATCAAAGTTACTATAAAGATGATCAGCAGAAGACATACAGTAGTAGAATCGTGAAAGTCAAAGCAAGATATTATGAATTTGTCAATAGTCTCTGGTACATGTCTATATTATCTGCACACACAAAGAATAGAAACGCTTAAAATATCAAACTAAGACTAATACATAAAAACGATTATAAATGCTATATAGACAAAAAAAAGGATATTATGAAAACGTCTATTTCAAAATATTAACAAAAAATACTATAGAATATCAAAGAGAGTAAAATAGCAATGGTTTGAACCTCTGTCCTTGACTGTGGGGTGGACGATCTTGTATTGCTGTTTGTTTGCCCAGTTGATGGACCATTTGATGGACCATTTGTTGCAGTTGACCTGTCGTAAAATATTAAACAAAATATGATTCATGTCAGAAGATTTGGCAACAGTTTTCGATAATTTTTGGGTAACACTTTACTTGAAGGGGTGTGCACAAGACTGACATTTGACTTAACCCTAACATAACCCTACCCTTACCCTAGCCCATAATAAAAGACATCTCAAATAATAAAACATCTTTGCATTAAAAATTACGTAACTGAGTGAACGACACGTAATGACAGCTGTCATAAACACGCATGTCATGTCATGATTAGTGTCCACAGAACGTACTGGTATATTCTGCTTAATATCGAAACACTGATATGCATGTAAAGCAGTCACTGTTTACTAATGAAAGAAGCGATATTAAAACATCAAAGATTGAAAGTAACACATAAGTTCCATGTCATGAAAACAAACAGCATAACTGATTGACCTTTGGCTTTTGGAAGGACGGCTCTTTCTACAACGGCTGAGACTGTCTCTTTTGAAGACGTAGAGAAAAATGATTATTAAGACCACCAAAACTGGCACCACCAGAAGAAAGAAGATCAAGAGTCCATTTCTCAGGGAGTAATCTATGAGAAAACAGTTTCAAAGGGATGATATAACCATAAAAACATGTTGGTGTGCGTTTTGTTTATTTAGAGACTGAGACTCTAAATATGTGCTTGTACCGATCTGTGCAGGGCCGCTGTTGACACTTCCTCCTCTGCCGGCTCTGTCACAGTTAGGTGGAGCCCAGCCATTATTACAATGACACTGAAACTGATCATTACATACCTATAAGAAAAACCACACCATTGAAAACCATTTAGGGCGGATGAACTGGTTATTTAGTGAAAAGTAAATAAGACTAAAAAGTATTGAAAGATTGATTCATCAGTACAGGTTATTCACATATAAACACGGATTTAAAAGTAGTTAGTAACAACTTACTCCATTACTGCTGCAGTTTCTCCGGGAGTCACATTTCTGACTCTGATCCAGAACCGATGAATTCAAACAGGTAAAGTCCAAACACGCCTGAGAGAGAAATACAGGACTAAGCTGTTTGTTTAAAGGTCATAAATTATAAAAAAAAAAAAAAATTAGAGGATAAAACTCCAACTGGTATGATCATTGTTGGTTCAAGAGTCCAAAAAAAAAAAAAAAAAAAAAGTCACTGATTGAACTTAAATGCGTGTTGGCAGTATGTGTGCACAACCATCCTATTTTTTTATTATGATAAATGATTACTTTTTCTTAAATCGAGTTTATCTCAGATTCTTGGTGGTGTGACATCACACAGGCCCAGGCGGCTACCACGATTACTGATCGACACCGGTGTCTTGTTTTGTCGATTCTAACCTTTCCAGGAGCGCATGCCGAGCCAGTCTTGACATAGGCTGGATCTGGCACGTCCGGGCCCATGCTGAAGTCAGCGTTCATGCAGGTGATTGTGTTCCCCTCTATGTTTACTACGCTCACCGTCGCTCCTGCCGGTGGGCGGTTGCTGTTGAATACACACTGGACTTTTCCACACATAGCATTTCTGTAAAAAACAGAAAAACTTCCTGACTTCCTGTCTACACACTGTCCTATTCTTACAATAAACAATCAATTTGAAGCAAATAATACATATTTGGAATACAATAATATGTCAAAATATACATAACACAGTGTCTATTTACACAAGTGTAAATAGTCCACCTTTTTGGCAGAGGCTATTTACACTATCTATACCCATTAACACAGGATTGGGCTAGCCAAAATTAAAAAAGACAATCCAGTCCAGTGGCGCAGATGGTATGTGTTATACTCTTTTTGATGTGACTAATCCACCTTCAAACCTGTTTTTTTTGCAAACAAAAATTTTTTAAAAAGTATCAGGTAGGGATAGGGTAGGTGTAGGGAGTGCTTTACTGTCTCAATGAGGTGGCATCCATTTAATAATTTTAATAAAAAGTTATTTATTATTGCATACCGTTTTATAATGTATTACAATCCTGAGGTGCAGATAATTGCCACTATTTGCAATAAGCATAAATAGCAGAAAATATATGCACTTAGTACTGTTCTTTTCACTATAACTGTTCTCACAGTTCCCAAAATTAAAAATCCATTGCTATTTGCAGTTAGTGTAAATAGCATCTAATTGGTATATTCACTTAGTGTACTTTAATACTTACACAGTGTAAATAGCCACTACATAATAATAATAATAGTTTTTTATTAAAAATAATAGTAAAATATTGTTTCATCACAGTAGCTAAAATGTAAAGTGTTGATAATCAGTGTGTAATGTATTTAAAGTAAATTTTTACATTTTAAATATGGTGGAAAATAATTGAAAACTTATATGCATATATATATATATATATATATATATATATTTATGGTACAATACTGATAAAATGCAGATAGTTGTAGTTTAATTTAACTGAAATCTCAAAACCTTTTTTCTGTATTTTTGCATTGTTGGATTGTAATAGTTATCATTGAATCAACCACCCAACTGGCAGTATTTTTTAATTGCTTTATTAGCATAGGACAGATCAGTTCTCACAGGAAGTAAAGCGGGAGAGATTGGGGGGGGCGGGATTTGTACACAGGATGCCCGTAGCTCAAAGGCGCTGTATGTCGGGCTTGCTGCCCACGAGGCTATCTGCACTTACACCAACTGATAGATTTAAATAATAATAATAAACATGCATGCTTTGACAGATAAAAAAATGAAACGAGGTACTCACTGTACTTCACAAGGTTTCGGAAAAGACCCAGAGTATCCACAGTTCCCAAACGTATTGCCAAGAGTATTAACATAATTAAAGCACTTATCGTCTGCTTTCATCGCCTCTGAACAGCCAGAGATACAGAGAAAAGAAATAAATCGCCACATGAATTCAAACATACAAAACAAGCTTTATACAAAACTTGAAACCACAGCATGTCATTTGAAGGTTGACCGCTTTCCAACAGAAGGAAAACGTATGAGATATTATCACCCAGTATAAAGAGATAAAATATTTGAACAATGAGAAGTACCTGAGCCAAAAAGCTGTTTGCACTGGTAGTCAAACGTCTGGCAACGGCCCTCAAAGCAGTAGGCTGCATTATTTGCGCACGGGAGGCCGTCCATCATGTAGAAATCTGCCGGACAGAATGGGGATGTTCCAATGCAGTACTCCGGCAGATCACACTGGTCAACAGACTGTCTGCAGGGTGTGCCGGCCACATTGATCTGCATGATAAACCAGATGTTTAATTTTTTTCACAGAGAATACATCTCAAAGTTTTGTTCATTAGCTTAAAAAATCTTGATCAACAAATGGTCCTCTGCAGTGAATGGATGCCTTTAGAATGAGAGCCCAAACAGCTGATAAAAACCATCACAATAATCAACAAGTAATCTACATGACTCCATTCCACTGGTGAGCAAGTGATGTAATGTAACTGATGTAATGACCAAAAAGAATATACTTCCTAGCCATAGCAGCATAGTAAATCACAACTTTTCGTTTTCCATCGGTCTTAGAACATGATATTACTATAGTAGAGTCATATTTTAAATAGAAAAAAATATCTTAACTCTTAATTTGTGAGCTTGATGCTACTGGTCTATTTCGATTCAGTGATCTACGATAAGCTAAAAGTGCTCCGCCAGACCCAGAGATCGGCTGAATGGATTCAAAAACGGTTAAACGTGTTTAACATCATATAAAACAATAGAATAGTTTGTATATTCTCCTTTAAATAGCTAGATCAATGTGTGTGACGGAGGCTCACCTGACAGTTTTCACAGCAGCTTCCTGTGGCACAGGCCGAGCCTTTGGTGAGGGTGCATGTAGCGGCATCACAACACTTATTATTGCACTCCTGCAGCACAACAGCAACAAGGCAAGGTTATGGTTACGGTTGATGACTGGGCCTTTAACATGCAATAGTTGTAGCATTAAAACACACACATAAAAAGACTTGTGTGGCTACAACTTCATAAACTCATACTGGAGAAAAAAAAGAAAAGAATTGGAAATAAAATTGCTTGCAACTCACAATATTTCTATGGAAGTAAACTATTTAAATTGAAGTTTGTACAATTGGAATGCTTCTGTGCTTTGACTGTGTACTGTTAAACAGGAAATTAAAATTTCTTGAATTTTGAAAGATACCTGTGGTGTGCCACAGTCACACTCCTCTCCATTCTCTAGAATGCCATTCCCACACCTGGGCACCGTGATGATGTTGTTTTGAGATGGTGAGTTCCTCAAACATGCCCCTCCACCTCTCTGAATCAAGCTCTCAAAGTCTTTCTCACTGCAGTCACTGAATGTAGTCGCCCCTCTGTGTTTACACCCAAACACAACATCACAGCACATCAAGGACAGCAAGAAGTTTTCTCTAATTTAGGTTAAAATTAAATGCTCTACACCCATTTTACTTTCACAATCACACGTCTTTCTTTTTTAAGCAAAAAATAAAGTCAAGAGGCTAGCTGGAAAGGATTGTTGTAGAAAAACACATTTTGGTCACACTTCAGTTTTGTAACCTATTCTTACTATTACTATGACGTTTGCATCGATAAACTCCTAATTTGCTGCTTATTAAAAGCAAGGTAGTTGTTAAGTTTAGGCATGGGATTAGAACAGGGGATCTAAAACACAGCAGCTAGCTAATAGTGAGAATTGGTCTCTACATGTGTAACCAAATTTTCATGAGAGATTAGGAAGGTAAAAATATTTTCAATATCTTGGATAAATTGTGTATGCATTGTGCAGAAATGTGTAATTAGTACTGTAATTAATTAATTGAATTACTACTTTCACATTAAAGGTATATATATATATATATATATATATATATATATATATATATATATATATATATATATATATATGCGCTATTTGGTTTTATTTTTCACTACTATTGATTATAATTTGGGAAAACAACATTACATTAATTAAAAGTAAATGTATATCACAAATCACATATTAAGGATGGTCATTAGTATTTTACCTTTTAACAATTGTTACTGTTTAACAAGTTAAATGAACAATATAATTAGATATTCTATTAAAATAAAATCTTTAGGCCATCATGTGACTGTAAACTATAAAAAATACTAAACACTAAACACTTGTGTTTCACATAATAATAATAATAATAATAATAATAATAATAAATATTTAAAAAAACATACGAACATAAGATAACGTGAGGTTTGGCAAATAATGACAGAACTTCAGAATTATGTTTTAAATGTTTACAGTAGTTGCATTAATTATTAAATAGCAGCCACTAACCCGGCAGTGGGTGCCATGATGCAGTTCCCACAGTTACAGCCAGTGATGTCATGACTCATGCCCAGGTTATGGCCCAGCTCGTGGGCAATCACCGTAGAGAACGCCTGCAGATTGTTGTTGCTAAACTGTGATAATATAACAGAGAAAATTAAAAAAAGAGCATAACATTAGAGTTCATTTCTTGCATCTGTTATACGCATCTTAATGTATTAGCAAAAGATATGCAGCAGCTCAGCACAGAAAGAAACAAATACAGCCTTCATTTGGTTACATTTTAACAATTAACTGTTGCTTGTCTTCCTTCGGGCAACCAGTTCACAAACACACCTTTTCATCAATAAATCATGCAGGTTTTAGATTACTGCTTTCTGAAAACTATCAGCCCTAAAGGCCTCAGAATACTTAAGAGCGTTCAAATATAGGTCAAGTTGTATTAATATTACAGTAAAAATGTTCTGACCACATTGATTCCTCCGCCGCTGTTAGCAGAGCACACTGTCCCTACGAAGGCCATGCCGAGCACACCTCCGGTGTACGCTCCTGAACGGCCACTTTAAGAAACAAAAACACAGATCACGTTACTTACAATATACACAGGTCCCAAATCAATGACATCTGGTATCATCTGTGAGAACCAAGACAAATTCAATGCGCAATTTGGAGAATTCAGAAAGGCCAATTGCTAAAGGCCAGTCACATCAAGCAAATAGGGTATGAGGATAGAGATCTAACCATCTTAAAATAAATAAAACAATTCTAGTCTGAAAAGAACGGCACCAGTGTTGTCTATTTTCTGTTACCTCTTTCCTAATCATTCTCACCCTAGCTTCATTCAAAATCATATACTCTCTGAATAAGTGCATCTTTTGCATTACTGATATACTTAACTTACAAAGTATATTATAGTCTGAATAAAGTATGGATGTAACCTAGACTTTCAACATGCGTCACGTTGCCATGATCTGTCATGTACCTGCATGTACCTGCATCAGCTGGGTTGCTACACTGCCATTCCCAAAACCTCTCCTGTGGCTTCATTGGAGAGTAAGATTCTTGGGATGAGCAATGCAGAACCTCACTGTAAGCAATAAGTCATGTGGGTACTTTTCACCTACTTTCATGAATTCTAAGAATTCTGACATAGTGCCGTTTTCATTTACTGTTCATTTGCAACCTTTGTCACGGATCACTTGTCTACTTGCACGTATTTCCTGTATTTGGTTCCTAGTGGATGCACTGTCTGCAAGTCTGTCTTACACAATGGGGCACATTTGCAAATAAAGCTTTTCTAGATTTTTATTTATTTTATTTTTAATTTTGATTCATTACAGATAAACTTCTTCTTTTTATTATTTAAAGTCTTGTACATGCATTTACTCTTTGATTTATAAAAACAGCTTATTTTTCAATTGCGTCTAACACAGAACTGAGTATGTAACGTGCGTACACTGGATGGCACTATGGTGACGAATCTTTGAATAAATTTGTTATTTTTGATTTCTTTCTGTACAAAAAGTATTCTTGTAGCTTCACATTACGGTTGAAACACTGATGGCGGATGGAGCAATAGTGTGATGAGCCATCTTGGCCAGACATGACCTGGGCCGACCAACAGTGTGATTTTGGAGCGCGATTTCCTTTCATTTGACAGGAAACAGTCATTGCTCAAGAGCAAAAAAAATACTTTAGTGAACTATTTCTTGGACGACCAAAGCTACAGGATATGGTGAAGTACTTACACAATAAGTTGTCCCACGTCATGCCTAAGCTGAGGTAGCAGATCTGTCTTTCTCCACTGCACAAACCTGCCCAACACATCCCCAGGATTGCCATCTACACTGAAGGGATTCTCCTTTTCAAAAATCCTCAGTCCGATCAGTGCTATCCGGATATTCAGCTGTTTGTAATACTGAGGTGAACACAAAAATTGCCATGAATATTTAATTACATCAGTCTATAAATTCAATCATGATTAAAAACTGCTCTGGAATACGTTACAACGGTCTTAAAACGTTAACGGAGGTTAGGGTTGGGCTTCTGTAGCAACAATTCTTACCGTATCCAGCAAGTTAGCCAACTGGACCACCTCGTTAAGCACTGCAGTTTTATTACTGTTCTTGAAGACAAACTGAAAACAGAAACACATCTGTCAGGTCAGAGAATTCCAAAAACTACATTTCTTCTGTCTAAAACTCACCCTTTGGTTGTCCACTACTAACACCAACTCCACATATTTGGTCTGAGGCAAGTTTCGTTTTTTCTGCAGATTAAGTAGATTAAATGAAAAGTCAAATTTGTTTCGTGCAACATAAAAGCATTCGTATAAGAACGAGACATATTTCCCAACCCGTATAAACTTGGACATGTCATCGTAATGAGAGTGGTCCTCCCTGGAAGACGTTTCATTGGCCAGTCCACATACAAATGGCTCTGACTGACTGTCCTTCAACAGGAAGAGGATGTGTTCGTTGGCTTTGGAGTGCATGATGGGTTCCAGCCCATAGCTATCGTTGCCAATAAAAATGATTCCCCTGAAACAAATTTAACAGTGTTTAAAACCTTGTATTTGACCAAAAGGCCCTCAATAAACATTACAAACTAACAATACTGTAACAGGTTGATAGTACTTTTACTTGCTTATATGAAGTGCTATTATTTATACCGAGTGCAAATCATTTTAATATTTTTGTCAAAGGCTGTTTACACTATCACTATCTTATTAAGCAAAACAAACTTAGAAACCGGTCAATAAAAAACCTTCTTCTATTTTTACTTACTTTAAACAGTAAATATCTTTATTCACACTTTGTTTTACACATTATTTATTTATACAAAACAGCCTTTCTGTCTATATTTAATACTTTACAATTCCTCTGGATTATAATAAGCACATACAGTAATTATGCAGGATTAAATAAACTGCAATGATTTTTTTTAAATTGCAATGATCACAAGCTAAAATTTTCTTACTAGTTTACACACTGTCGAAGTACGCTTACTCTGTTATTTGTTTAGATTGTTAAAATTCAATTCATTTTAATTTCATTAACCACCTACACACAAAACATCTTTGTTTTAATAGGTCAGATGATCGTATTGAAATAATTGAAATGGAAAATAATTGAAATAATTTAATAAGAATAAAAGCATCAATATTTAATAGAGGTCATTTTTAACTTAGAAGCGCAAAACAAATAAAGCAATATAGCAATATAGTCTAGTGTTAATGTTTGAGAAAAGCTTTTAGAAAAGATTTTAGGTTATGCACAAGAATCAACACAAAGCATCACAAAATCTGCTTCTTTGTAGAGGCAGACAGATTGTTAGATGCATTATAAAAAAGAACTGAAAAGACCCCTGCTTTCAGTATGCAAAAATATTTAATATGCAGGTATATGCGTTTCATAATGTTTGTCTGTTTGACTGTCGCGTTAATTTTTAGCTTGAACTATTAAAAAGTCTGACCGCTGTCAGACAAAGAGAGTGTTTTTTGTGAGTTATACGTGCAAATACTGTGGAGAAGAAAAGCAAAAATTGTGTGTGAATTATGATACAGAGCTGCCATGCTAGCACAGCAATAACTTTCAATAGTTTAAATAGTTTCAAAACAAAATGATGGCACCCAGATAACAAGTAAGCCTGCATTTTAGACAGTGAAAGTGTAAGTGCTTACCTGAGACCTTCACATGTGCTAAGAGCTACGAGGGAGTCTTCATAACCCTCCACGTGTCCTTGATAATAACATAGTTCCTGGAACAAAAACACCAGCACGGGTACAGCTCGTTTTCCAATACTATGTCAAGGTTAACCTTTTGTTTAATGATTTTCCACATGACTAATTGCTCTCAAGGCTAGATGTCCACTGACTATTGTATTTTTAACGTCTAAGCTCTGACACAAAAATTCTCAATTCTCACCAGTTTTTCTGCACAAACTTTCTTTTCCTCCCGTACATCGTGAGACAAGACCACAAAGTCTTTCGATAAAAAGCGCCTGGGTGAAGAGATCAAATTACAATTTTCAATCCTTAAACAACAAAGAACAGAAAGAGTTTGACTGAAGTTCTTACGTGTTCTTTGTCAGGCGCAGTATACGTTCACGACCGTCAATCCTGACCGAGTATGAAATGCTATCAGCGTGTCTATCCTAAAAATCAGACAAATTATTTTCAAGCATGCGGAAAACACCATCTTTATCATACTTCCAGACACTGTTAATAGTGCTTTATACCTGTGCAGGTGTGTGTGGAGGGTCTGCGTGCCTCTTCCAGCGCTCATGAAGAAGCTGAGGTTTGACCACATCATACTTCTTCGCATATGAAGCCTGGTCTGTGCTCTGGACTGAAAGCACATACCACAATTATTTCAGCAAATAAATACTGAAAGATTTCTGAATGACTTATCTAAGAGTTTGATCATTTGCAGGAGCTAGTTTTGTTCAAATTATGTATATTGATTTTATCTTCTACATGTAAATTAACAGATACGTATATAGATATCTACGTTTATCTAGCTGTATCTATGTTTATACAGTCTTGTGATTTCATGAAGTTATTGGGCTACGATATATATATTGGTAACACTACAATCGGGCTATTATATATTGGTAACACCACTGCGATAATTACATTTTAATCTACTTTAACCTAAATAGAATAAGTTTAAAGCTGTCTATTTGGAAATAAGTTATTTTCCCAGTATGACTGATACAACAGAAATAGACGTTCAGTGTAGTTTGTTGACGGCGAAACGACGATTCTTGTACGTCTTCCCCCGCTGTTTATGAATAAAGTCATGAGTATGAAAGCTTCAAGCATAGATGGGTGAATTTGTCTTACCTGAAGAAACTGCGAAGTTTGTGATAACGAGAATAAAGAAGTAAAAGTGTCGCGTCATGATGTTTCTCAGGACTGACGCCGGATCTCAGGTGAGCGCGAGCGAAGGCGTGCACGAGCAGTCAAGCAGGTGGAACGACATTCTCTTATTTTCTTTCTGGCCTTTCTACTCTTTATTCTGAGCTATTTATAGATTTTAGATTTATAGATAAAGAGAGGGTATAGATAAGCGTATTGGCTGATTTATTAATAGACTATGCAAATGTGCTTGCAAAAGTAAGTAAATAAATAGTAGCTACATGATGCGTCGTTTTACGTTACTATGAAAATTAGGTAGTGCTAAGCTACTGCTCAAAAAGTTCAAATCAAACTGTGAAAACTGTTATAGGCCTTATACACAAAGCTAAATAATTAATAAGGCACTAAAGGGGATACCCTTAACTTTACTTTACCTATACTTTTCTTATTTCTTAAAAGACACCTCTATATTTATTTTATTTAGATTTTATTTTTCTAAAACGGCTGATGGAAACATATTTATGTTTTTATTAATTTAATTATCTTAGTGTGTGTTTGCCTACGTGTTCTTGTGCTTATTTAATGGAAAAAAAAATAAGTATTGGCTATTTATTGACACAACAATGACACATCCTGTTTATTCCACCAGGGTGCGCTCAAATAATGACAGTATCAGAAACTAGAAAGAAAGCTGCCAGAACTTAAAACAATTGTGAAGTTTTATACTCTCCTCCCCCGGCATCTCTTTTGTTTGTTGTACCCCCTCTTTTCCTATTTTTTAATGTTGATTTTCTTGATGACATATATGTATTGGGGGGAAGTAAACTGTAATTTACTTATTTGCTTATTTACTCTTTTTTATTTTTATTTTTACTGAACTGGGTAAAACAGAGTCATAAACATAACGTTAGTTATGTTTATTCTGTTTGTATAAGTGCTAAGGCACTGATGCTTGTCTCAAAGTAGAATGTTACCTGAAGCAAAGAGTATTGCCTAAAGCTACTGGAGGACTATACTATACTATACTATACTATACTATACTGCAGTTTTATTCTATACTATATTTATTTATTTAATATCTTGCTTTCATTAGTGTGACTGAGATGAGTGACGGAATCACGTATTATTCGTAGTATTTTACTCAGGCGTATACAAGGGTGTCTCTGTGGGTCCTGGAGCAACTGCCGTCGCTGTTTATTCGGCATGAGATATCGTTGTTGTGAATGGAGGCTGTTATATTGAGTTATGCTCACATAAAGACTGTATTGCTTTTATTAAACGAATAAGGGTGCTGGCAACTCAATAAGTGTTTTTGTTTCGAACTTTACAGCTAATATGTATTTTAACTCCGCACACAGCAAATGTAAGCAGCGACAAAACTGAAATGGTTAGATTTTAACGTACGATATATATATATAATGTAACTGACCCTAACTGTGTTAGAGCAAATGGTTTAACCCAGCGCACATTGCGGCTGGCGTGTGAATGTTTTTTTTTTTTTTTCGGCTGGAAGTGAAAGATCATTTATCAGGATGTCCTCGAGTGAAGATGCTGTGATCTCTGCACGCAGCTCATGGCTGTGCTCTTCACAGAAACAGCTGTATGATGTTCTCACCACAACACAAAACAACAGTCCAAGCGATGACAGGTTTGAACATGACAGGTGAGTCCGTTTTGATTGATGCTTATAACAATAAAACTAACGCCCGAAAACTGCTAGAAAAGCACACAATCCAATGACTTTATCGGAACGGATTTGGAGAAATTTAGCATTGCATCATTTGCTCACCAATAAAGTATTCGCAGTGAATGGGTGCCGTCAGAATGAGAGTTCAGACAGTTGATAAAATATCACAAAAATCAACGCAACTTTATGATCCATTGGCGAGCAAGTGATTAAATACTAAAGAAACGGATGTCGTTGATGACACGTACATTTTCATCAAACTTTTTTTTTATTTTACAATGAAATAATCGAACGTAATCTCTCAATTAAGACACGTTTTAATTTGTCATTTTAATAATCCATCTTAAAATCAGAAGTGATTTGTTATTCATATATTTGCCCATGCGTTGTTTCCACAGATGCGACCCTGTGTGTCTGGATAGAGCTGAGGAGGGCTTGCCGTGCGTTGTCACACTTTTGTGCACACCTAACTCTGCATCTGTGATCAGCAGCCTTCAGGTCATCAGCGAAGCCCGCACTATTGAAGTGTACTCGCTGTCAGGAGAGTACTGTGGCACCTGCCGTGGAGAGGACGTTCACAGATCACAAACTGATGGGTATTTTTGATTTAATTTTCTATTTAAATTTTCTATTTATTTCTACTTAAATTGAATAATTAACCATTTTAGGTTTTAACAATATAATGCTTCATATTTTATAAATATAAAATTAATAATATTTTTGGCGCATCTCTTAAATACTGATATTCAAAGGTTTTTGTTAATATAGTTAATATATAATTATTTAAAGTAATAAATATCTAAGGTTTCATGATTTTTTTTCTCTCACTTTTTTTGTTACTAATATTTATAGGTATAACAATAGGTTTTGAACAAAAAAATCCCATTGTTTTTTCGTCATTTTTGGTTATTTATATGAACAGTTAATTTAAATTTATATGATTAAATCATCTCTAAAACCAAAAATTTAAATGACACTAAATACAAATAGATGTTTATTTATTTTTATTTATTATTGTTTATGCTGATAAAATAAAAATTTGAAAAACATTTTAAGGTCTGTATTACTTTTGATATAATGTATATTAATGTGAAGCTTTGAAAAGGCAAAATAAAAATGTATTACTATTATTGAATAAACACCAAATACATCTTTGAATAAATACAAATATATTTTTTAATAAATAAGTTGGTCTGTTTATAAATCCAACTCAGTATTATATTGAATTAGCTAAATATATTTATTATTTTACAATATTATAAACTATTTATAAAAGATGATTCTTTTATTTATTTATTATATATTTTTGCTTTTTGTGTTTGGTCAGTGGTGAAGAAAAGAGGCATTTCTACAGGAATCATCTGGTGCTGGAAAACCCTGTTGCATCCTGTGAGGTGAAGGTATGGAAAGCTGATGGTAATATCCAGGCTGTCATCTCTTAACAGGCAAATTGATCTCTGTCTGATGATCGGTGTGATGCTTTCATACAGCTGCTCTCTCTCGGTGGCCGCTCATCTGTGGCTATCGCCCATGTGGGTGTGGGACTGGAGGTTGTCAAGGACAGACGAGCCGGGCCGAGTATAGACCCAGGCATCGACCTTCAGCGTGTGCAGACTATGATGGAGGAGATGGGTACCACTCTTTCGCCAGGAGCGCAAAACCTCATGGAACTGGTGCAGTGCCAACAAAAGGTCTGGATCCGGCATCTTGTTATAGCAGAGTCGTTACTGCTTTGGGCTTTTTTGATGTGGTATTATATACACTGCACAAAGTTTCCAGTGTAGAATCTCTCGTGTCTGTAAGCAGCCAGTAGCAACCTCACTGCAACATTTGAGCAGAGAACCTTAAATAGTGTGGTGGTGAGTTTTGCAAGCCCACTCCCATTTTTGTATAAATTTAGTAGATTCAGCAGCAGATTTTGCCCCGTTGGCAGCGATTATTTCTTGTAACAGGTGGTCAGTGTCTCACAAAATTTTGTAAACATTTGTGCCTAGGTCTACTTCTAGAACAGTTCTAACTATGGGATGTTTGAGGGCTTTCTTGTGCGTCTCGCAGTAGCGAACCGTGACTTTTGAACCTAGGCTGCCTCCCCATTCTCTTTTTTTTTCAGGGGAAAAGGCAAACTACCAGCCTGGCTTTTAGTCATACGATGCCATCTTCTAAAAGTCATCTTTGATAACCCCTAATCGAGCATTAAGGCGATTACATACTAGGGCCGCCACACCAAGTCTTTAAAATTTTATTTAAAAGATGAATGTCAGATTATGGATTGATTAAATCAAATGAGAAATTATGTTTTATTAAATATAATATTTTAAAGTTTATCATTTTAAAGAATTAAAGAATGAATGGTAAATATTGTTTTTCCTATAGTTATAGCCTAAAGGGACCTGACGGTTCTCATATGTCTGTTTTTATTTTTTTATTTTGTGTATATATGTATTTGTAGAAATAAGAATGTAGTTGAAAACGCTGATAACTTTTTTTTATTTCAGAAATCATATATTCAGATAATCATAGAGATTTTTTTGTTATTTTGTAGAGACCATTTGAAAAAGGAAAACCACACAATTCTTGTAAAAGGGAAAAAAAAAAACTTTTTAAAACTGTTGCAAATTGTGCATATATATATATATATATATTTATTTTTTTACTGTATTATTATTACTATTAAAAATATTTTTATTTCACATTTTTGTATATTAAAGGAATATTTTAATATGCAAATTTAAGGTATTTTGATAAATATTTCCTCACATAAAATTTTCACTCTTTTTTTTTTTTTTTTAGACAGTAATTTATTTGGAAGAAAAGAACAATGCTTCCTTACAAATGAACAATCATTCTTTGTGTGTGTGTTGTGTCCAGAATAAATCCGACATGCTCAGTGGATTCATTCCTCTGCTTATGGGAGGAGGAGCCTTGAGCTGTCTGTCTAGAGGAGGCGGAGCTTCTAGTTCTGCAGGAGCAGAGTCAGGCCCAAATCTACCATCTGGCCTCGGGCAGCTTCTGTCTACCAGCAACCAGAATCAGACTCCCGGAGCAATGTCTGCCCTGCTGAGCTCTGAAACCGGCATGATCAACCCAGACCTGCTTCCAATGCTGCAGACCGTATGCGGTCAGGTCACGCAGCTCCGTCTGGAAGAAGCCACTTCTCCAGAGAGGAAGAAGAATGGAGAACGGTAAGTGTGAGTCACGTGTGGTTTTAAATAAACAGTTTTTCATTTACCATGGTGGTTGATCATGATGACAGATACTATGAATATGAATAATAATACTGATAAACGCATGTTTTTTGCTTCTGAAGATAAAGAATGCAGAATACTCTGTTGTATACAGTGAAAATCCATGACTTGCGCACTATATCGCAAATTTATGAAGCTGTAAGATTTGGAGAGCAAACAGTTTCTTTTTAACTGAAAATGTTTTACCCCAATGAAGCTCTGCAGTCTCATTCAGTTCAAATGTAGTATGATGAGATGTATACAAACATAGCCCATCATGTTTTGATGTATGTCAATAGAATACGCAGGCCAGTGAGATTTGAGAGCTTTGGTTTACAAGAAAATGATCAGTGAACATGTCCTACAATGATTTGATTTTGTTTAAAAAAAAAATACTGTATGACGGGAGAAGGTGATAACGTTTTGGAACTACACCAAACGTGTGAGTTTCTTTATTAGTGAATAGTTCAGATATAAAGACAGGAAGAATTCGATGATTTCTTATCTGGAGATCTCAAAAACAGCTTCACTCAGATCAGTCTGATTCACAAAGGAATCTTTCAGACATTTTTTGAAACTGCACAACCTATACCAGTTCATGTGTTTTTCAAAAATATCAGTAATTATTCTTTTAAATAACAAGGATGGATGTTTTTGTTAATTGTTGTGTAGCAACAAAGAATGAAAGAGTGTCTGCACACGTCAAAAGACTAATTTTAAATGCAAAATTGACTTTCGTGCGCTCAAAATACTTTATTCTTTGCGAGACGGACAGAAATATAATTCCATAGTTCCCTTGAGTCAGAAAGCTCTCAGATTTCATGAAAAATATCTTTGTGTTCTGAAGTTTAAAAACAGTCTTACAGGTCTGGAACAAAAGGAGGACGAATTATTAATTTCGTTTTTGGGTGAAATATCCCTTGATAGTGTTCACTAATTTTTGTATTATAGGGAGGGTCATATATGTTGCGGAGGGTTCGAGAAATTTCTGGAGACTGTTGTAGAGAAGCGAATGGATGAGATGGAGAGAAGATTAAAGGAACATCTGGACCTGCGTCTGGATGCTCTACAGCAGAGACTGGAGATCACGCTTCAACAGGCACTCTCTCATAAACAACACCAGTAAACAACACACAGCACTAACCTGAACACTTAAAGCAAGATCTCCCTCCTCAGCTTTTACTTTAATGACAACTGTATAATCATGTGAAGGGACATTTAATTCTCGTCAGCTGTCCCTTCATAATAAAAAAACGATTGTAACATTTTTGTTGTGCTAGCAGTCTCTACTGCTTTGCGTGGAAATGGCTTACGGTTTAACAGCAATCACGCTCCCGTCCCAAAGAGACTGCACTCAACTCGGTTTATGTGGTTAACAGCTTGACAAGTCTGTTCCCTAATGCAAGTCCACAAACGGTATCGGGTGATTTTCAGAAATCACAGCTGCTTGAAGAACTTAACACTGTTGAAACTATGTAATAAATTATTCGATCTAAAAGATACTGCAAAGGTCGCGCTGATTTGTCACTGTAAATCGCTTTGTGTAAATGATGTTCATATGTTTATACTGTTCATACTGGAGAACTAAGGACAAAAAAAAAAGATATTAAAAATGTTTATACTAAAGAATGATATGCATGCGACAATTCTGTTTTTTTCCCCCGAATCAAGACTTGCGTCACATTGTGTGATTTATTTGAATACTTTTATGATACTGTTATAAAATCGCTATCTTTGTCTTTGCGATGATACAGTTTACTCAGGATGTTATCCCCTGTGCCCTGTCATAATGCTGGAAAACGGTTGGATCCAATCAATTTGCAATATCACTATTTTCAATCAAGATTTTAAACAAGGGCGTAATATATGTAACATTTATATAAAGACTGCCTTTTATCATTATACGTGTCCTAATGTGCATACCGTCCATGGTAAATAGTATATAAGATTAGAAAATTGCTGAAATTATATAAGATAAAAAAAGATTGCAGAAAATAAAGTTTGAGTAATAAAGAGTTTTTAGCATGAAAAGGCCCATAAATGGCAGATTAATGTGCTTTTTGTTTACTCTCCAGTACAGTAGGAAGAATCATTAAAGTAATGAAATTTTAGGGCTGGGGTATGGTGACAGCATCCAAAAACGTGCTTATTTTTCTCTTAGAGACTCATATCTACCTTAAGAGTACATGCCTATAGACCTTATTTTGAGCAGTTCCCGCCAATAAAATATGGGATTTTAATAATTAAAATTTGTTCATTGACAAAACTACGAGGTTAATATTTTTGCTTCTAAACCCTGTTACCTCAAACATTTTATTTGCATATTGAGGGACTAACGTTTGTTTTTTGGTCATTTGCAAATGAACCTTTGAGCTTAAATGCAAAATCGTACAACCCCAGAAAACTCCAAAGCGACGGGTCTGTAAACCCTCTACTTTCCCCAAGCTGGTGTTTCTGGCGTCTCTCATTAACCTCATCTTTTCTGAGTAGTTCATAAACTTTTAGTTGTCTCAAAGCCTGCGTTGCAGAAAACCACAATCGATGTTTGCTAAAAGATACCCTCTCAAGCATCCCATGAACGTGAACTTGAACGCTATTCTTGGCAGTCGTACATCACCCATAAAGAAGAGCTGCCCCACTCAGAAACAGCAAAGAAAACACAGCTGAATGAACAAACTCCGCATTACAGGAAACTGTGTGCATCGATGAAAAAACGAACCGTAAGGACTGCAAACTAGCAGTTTCGACCCATTTGAGTAACTTTCCACCGTGACCATGTTGGCATTTTGACCTTGGCCTTGTCATGCGAGATTCAGCCAACCCAGATTGACATGGGTGTCTCCCGTCTACGCCACGGTGATGTTCAATGAGCAGATTTGTTCAAACAGTGAGCTGTTGTTGTCTTATGACCAGCAGAGACGTCCACTTCAGAAGGGTTTTTGTGACCACAGAGAAGTGGGTCAGCAGTGGAGGTGGTACCGATGATGAACAGCGGCTGTTTTTGTGCCGACACCCACGCCAGTATCCCCATGGACCAGTGTCAAACCGGACCAACTGTATCAACAAAGTCGTGTTGCTGCCACACTTCATGCAAGCGCTCATGGAATGACCACGAGTAAACAGCCTTGAAGTCAGCCTAAAACATCGAGCCTTTAAAAAACTTTAAAACTTGGACCCTATTCATTTTCTAACCCCATTATAGAATTTACCGTAAACGATTATTTGATGAGGCTGTGAAAGCGGACTATGATAGTGGTGTGATGAAGTTTATCATCCCTGACAACCTCTAGTCCCATTTAACTGCCTTTTTCAAGACAAAAGCTTAAAAAAAAAGAAAAACCGTGGGTATGACTAATGCATTTTATGTGGTATAATAAAACAAAAATATCTTGCGTTTGTGTTTACCACAGACATCACTTAATCAGAAAAGAATGATGAAACCAGAAGTGCTAAAATCCTAGCTCATTTCCGTGTCGTGGTCTACAAAAATATTACATGCCTTGTTTGAGTGCACCCACAAGACTCTAAAAAGTTCACCATGTTTTTCGTTTGTGTTCCTGTCTGTGTTTAAATACTTCAGTATCTAAACTGAAGCTTCTCATGACCTGAGGAATCATGCACTGTTTGTGTAGTATCTATCTTTTATTCTGTTATTCTAGCTTTTATTTTATTAACAAATCTCTGGTTCATTGAGATAAGAAGTTTTTAAGCACTTATGAAATATGATCAGGTTTTGTAAATATTGTTGGGGATTGTTATATTCATTAGGGCAGTGGGTATCAGACTTGGGCACTTTGGAGTGAATTTTGAAAAAAATTTGTTACATGTGAATACGAATGGTAAAAATAACATATATTATTCTTTTGTGTGTGTGTGTGTGTGTGTGTGTGTGTGTGTGTGTGTGTACAAGTGTGTATTGGGTTTTTATTTCTTCCTTAATTTGTTTTGCATTACAGAATTGGCCTTGAGCTGAGCTGATAAAAAGGACAAAATTAATTACCCCCAAAACAAAAATTAAATCATTTCTCTAAAAGAGAGGCTGCAATGTTCAAATGGAAGTTTTGAAGATATTTGACGTAATAATTCTGAGAATTATTTAACAGTCACATTTTGACAGTATTAGTCCCCACAGACGAAGGTACTTAGCAATAATTCAATTTCAGAGTGCCAGTGAAATGTGACTTACAGAGTCTCCGTCTCACATTTGAGGTTTTATTTCATCCCTGACCTGAGATCGACCCAAGATTCAGTCAGCGCCCAAGATCATCCGAAGCTAGTATGTTAAAGGGGAAATGAATGCAAACCCGCCCTGTTATTCAAGTCCAGAATCTGAAGTCATCTTGCAAAGTGGAAAAGAAAAACATTGCCTAATTTACCTAATGAACTCAATGCAGTGGATTAGACTCTGCTTGCGCAAGTTGTGTGCCAAAAGACACTTTGAGTACAATTTGTTTGATGGACATATTGAGTAAGACTTTTTTACATAATGCCTTGAGTGTACAATGTTCTTGCTCGTAGACACATCGCATTGTGCCTCCAACAAACCAACAAATGAGGGCAGCACATCACAACAGATCTTGAAAAAGTTGTCCAGTTTTCTGTATAGCATAACGGAAGAACCGTTTTCCAGGCTTGGTGTTTCACAGATATATGATAAAGAATGTAACATCATAATTTAGTGTTTGAGCCATAGCGTGGTTACCATAAACATAACCCACTAATAATCATTTAAATTAATGTATATCATTCAACCTGTTTCTAGTATTACCCCTATACACTCTCAGAAGAAAAGGTACAAAAGCTGTCAATGGCATGGTACCCTTTCAAAACATATCTTTGTACCTAATTATTTACCACTAAAGTATGCATTTTACTAATGTGATGGGTAACACTGTATTTTAAGTTCTCTTTACTAGTTAGCATGCCTATTGTGAGAAAATTAGCCATTTATTAGAAAAATTAAGCACATATTCTTCAATTTACTGAGGGAAAAGTCGTAGTTAATAGTCAATAAGCGTTCCCTATTCTAACATGTTACCATATTTTTAACTAAAGTGTACATATTGATACCTAAATTGTACGTTTTAGTAGGTAACGCCCCAGTGACAGCTTGTTGATTGGTTGATTGGGACAGGTATTGCTGTGAAAACCATGTTAAGTGAGTTCTGAAGTCATTTGCGACAGATGGGACCAATATTTAGTCTACTAGTAGAACCGCAGCTGTGAGCTCAGCAATTTGGCGGGATTTTGGAGAATAACTCTACGAGAGCAATAATATTCAGAGTTTTATGCGTCCCTCGCCGTCCAAACTGTTTTAGGCTTGCGAGGTGAAGCAGATGTCGAAGAAGAACGGATCTGATACGTAACTGATGAAATACTATGAATCATTAACGCTACGAGGAAAAGATGTTAGCTATCATAATGTGAAATCAAGCATGACATCCATTCAAGGCAGAGTATTGAAATTCATTATCGTACAGCCTTGACAAATTGCCAAAGAAAGGATCGGACCTCAAAGGACCGGATCCACACAGCAGGACCTCTATTAAAACCTCTAATAACTATCAGGCCACTCACTTCCTCAATATTCGCTGCTAGATTGTTCAATCAATCTAATCGACCTTAAAAATGCATTAGCTCTCGGCGATCGTGAAGTCAAACAGTACGACACCGAAACGGTTTAAAAACATTAACCTTCTTTAATTTCGTTTTGGAAATTGCCGTCTGAGAAACACAGACACACATTTAAGGAATAAAACGTATTCCAAGATAATAGTCATATTCTAATGGCCCACAATTGAGTTTCAAATAATGTCAAGTTTGAGATCTGAGTGTAAGTATAAAAACAATTACGTAGAAAGCTGAATACAGACAACAAAATCTCATGATGCTTTGCTGATGAGTTATGATGTGTACATAAGAACGAAATATAAGGTCTGTTCCAAAACCTAGTGAACTACCCGCCATAAGCGACCGATTTTGAAAACACATAGGCAGCAACTCTGCATGCAGTTTCCCTCACAGGAACTCACAACAGTGTAGTTAGCCGTTAGCATTTTGCTAATCTAACAGCATAATACTCTACCCAGATAGCACACACCTGTTTTCATACATTCTAAACCATAAACATCTCTTTAAAACATTTCTGTCATTTTTAACATTTTTTGACACATATTGCAGATGAAATCAGGTGAAAGGTTCACGCTAAAAGACATTTGCACAATATAAATGTGCTATGAGATTAATGCTTACGAAAATGAACCATGGTTTTACTGCAAATGACAATTTGCTAAGCTAAGCTAATTTGCTAAGCTAACCATAATTTAACCATTGTGGTTATGCAAATGCTAATCATTCGCTAAAAACATGGTTACTACACTTTTGATAGTTAAACCGTGGTTAATTTTTGAAAGGAAGCATAAAAATAAATTGCACGCATAAAAATTGGGTAAAACAATTATTTTTAATTACACTGAATTGTTTTAGTTGATACTTTTCAGTAATGAAATATAAGATTATAATCAACATTTACCTGCTTCATTGAATCTTGAATGGAAGTCAAGCTTAGGCAGCGTACTAGGTTTTGGAACAGCGTAATTATATACATTTCGGCATGTTAGTGAACTAGCCAGCACTAAATTCTCATACGTATTTACAAAAGGGCTCATTCTAACATGGTATACTAATGAATAAACAGAAAATGAGTTGGAAGATACGGGGGAAACAAAGTGAGAAAGGACATTTCCTGTTCTAAGATGAAAACAATATTCAGGTTGTTGATGGTCAGGCTGGAAAGTGTTCACTATGGTTTCTAGGAGGAGTGTGGCTCCGGACACACACTCGGTAAAAGTCTGAGAACCAGCTCATGGGTGAGCGTTGGGGAGGTCAAGGGTCAATCTCCTCAGGAATGATTGTGAGGATGACGCCTTCATTGCCGCGACGCACCACTGTTCTCAGACTGTCGTCTTTCTTGATGGCCGTGCTGACATCACTGGCTGACGTGATCCTCTGACCGTTAATGCTGATTATGACGTCACTCTCCTTCAGGCCGCCGCTGCCAAACGAAACAGGAAGCGGTTAAAACCTACCTAATTTTAAGTCAGAACTGCCCTAATAGTTTTAACCGTGCTTCACGTTATTGGATTCTCGTTACAAAACAGTATTGGGTTTTATTAGGAGGTGATGTCATTACGTCTAAGCTAACTTTAAAAAGATCGTGAGCTGAGAAATCAAAATTGTCTTGATTTTGAAGTAGGAAGCCATTGTACTATTAACAAAACATCATGTAAGTCTCTTGTTAGTCTAAAATGAGCTACGTTGCATTTGTAAGAACTTGTTCATTTCATTTCACTGCGGATTTAGTTACAAATAAGGCAAACTTTTCAAATAGATTGAAACTAATAGACAATCCAACTATATTGGATCTGATGTCGCACCACGCAAGTGAAAGTGACTGTTTTTACTACATGGTCACCATGGTTTTCTCTGTTATTACAGATTGTTTGACACGTACTGAGTATTTATGCGTTTTTTTAAAGGAGCCATGGACTGAGGAACAGCTAAAAACAGTCTAAAAGCAGCTTATATTGAAGCCAGTCTGCCAAAGCGCCAGATTGTGGAATGGACAACTCTATGATGTAATAGCGTGGCTAAACACAGCCTTTGCAGAAGAAGCCTAGCCCTCCCACTGATTCATGCGTGTGTTTACGAAAAGAGGTGAACCCGTGGGTCCATGCAGAAACCAATCGATAAAGATGGGGACAAGATGCTTTGCAGGACCAAGTTGTGGAAAAACAAGTCTTTGCATTGCCTTACTTCTGATCTACTGATAACAGTGAGTGTTTGCTTCTGAGTCTACAATTCACCAAAGCTATTTAAACTAAGCATTCAGAGGAAGGGGGTCAATAACAGGACAGAAAACAGACGGTTATTTCTAAATTATGTATAAATGTACCAATCTTAATAACAGTATAAGTGGACCCCAGACAACAGTACAAAATAAAACACGGGCAGTTCAAACCGCTTTAAGCTGGATTGCTTAGTGAGAAACTAATTTCTCTGTTTCAGAATATATTTGGCTCATTCTCATTAAGTGTTTAGGTGTTTAGGCTTAAAAAATGGTTTTATGTAAATATTCATTCTAATCATCACTGCACTTTCTGTTCTGTTTCTATTATATTTTCACATTTCCAATTTAAAATGTTTTTTTTTTTTTTGGACATAATACTCAATAAAATAAATATTTTAAACACAAGTTTAAGTCTTTTTTTAAGCAATTACATTCATGTAACATTAAACCCTAAAAAAATGTTTTTTGGCATTCTGATTTTTTTAACCCCTCTAATTTCTGTTCAAGCCTGCAATTTCATTTTTTAAATCTAAAAATGTCTATTTTTGACATCAGTTCCCCTTTTGGAACTGTTATTTATAAGAGTTTTTCTTTTCTTTTTCTTTTTTTGGAAACCCTGAATGGATAATGCCCAAATATATAGTTTCAGAAATGTTAATATATTTAAGGAACCATGTCCTATGAGATTCGGCTCTAGTTAAATTTGAAATAGTTACATGTAACTGATTATTCTGTAATTCATGGTCATTTTCTGTAGATTCTAGCCACAAACTGTCCCTGTGTGTTGTACTCGTATACTAAATTGGCTACCCACAACGACAGGAAGTGGCCACTCATGTACTGTTCACATCATCTCATATAAGTTAAAATTGTGTTCACTACTTGTGATTCAAAGTTCACCCCACACACAAAGAAATCCCAAAAGTTACTTTTAGTTACAAAACCTTTTAACTTAAAGAAAAAAACACTGTTGCCTCAGCAGGAAGCTGACCATTTTGGAAGCTGTTCATTTAAACTATTATGGATTTAAATAGAGCATCTTTATGGTAAATACAGCATCGCATATGAAACTGCTGGACAGCAAAAAAATGGCAATGCACTTCTTCTTGTGATCTGGCACGAGTGCACAAAATTAAAGAAAAAAATCAATCCACTTGACTTCATTCTTGCATGTAACTCCACTTTTCCTTGTTGAATATACATGGTGTATTGTGGAAAACTAGTGGCTACTTACACTTCAGCTGGTGTTTTGGGGATAACTTCAATGACGTACGCTCCAGAGGTGACATCTGGGAAATCACTCTGTTTTTCCTTTAGCTCTTTAGCAAGTCTGCGAGAAACAGATACAGTACAGACATAAATATCACGTTTTCTGCTATCCAGTTGTTATTATGTACATGTATAATGCACTGCATTTGTGACTTACATTGGGGTCAATGTCATCATTCTCACACCGATATACTTCTTTTTTGTGGCGGTTTTTCCTGAAAACAGATATGAGATATCACTGATTAAAACTTATCTCACGGCGGATAATTGTTTCAGATTTAGCCCACTTAATCCATAATTTGTTCCTCCTGACCTTTAGCCTGCCTGTCATGAGACTCGGCCAGGAACTGTCGGATCTTGTCGGATGGAATTGCGAAGATATTCCTGCCGCCACCTTCAGCGTGTTGATTCCTATCACTTCACCATCCTACAGCAACAGACGCAAATGTAAACGCGAACGCCGCACATCTGCATGCACAGATGTCTTCCTGTCACAATGGGATTTTTCCGCCGTTGATCATAACGCATGCACACATGTTCACGGCTGACTCAACACACAGCCCTTCTGCCAACATACAGACGTGGACAAAATTGTTGGTACCCTTTGGTCAATGAAAGAAAACTCACAATGGTCACAGAAATAACTTTAATCTGACAAAAGTAATAATAAATAAAATTCTATAAATGTTAACCAATGAAAGTCAGACATTGTTTTTCAACCATGCTTCAACAAAATTATTAAAAAAATAAACTCATGAAACAGACCTGACAAAAATGATGGTACCCCTAACTTAATATTTTGTTGCGCAACCTTTGAGGCAATCACTGCAATCAAACGCTTCCTGTAACTGTCAATGAGACTTCTGCACCTCTCAGCAGGTATTTTGGCCCACTCCTCATGAGCAAACTGCTCCAGTTGTGTCCGGTTTGAAGGGTGCCTTTTCCAGACTGCATGTTTCAGCTCCTTCCAAAGATGCTCAATAGGATTGAGGTCAGGGCTCATAGAAGGCCACTTTACAATAGTCCAATTTTTTCCTCTTAGCCATTCTTGGGTGTTTTTAGCGGTGTGTTTTGGGTCATTGTCCTGTTGCAAGACCCATGACCTGCTTTCTGACACTGGCTAGTACATTTCTCTCTAGAATTCCTTGATAGTCTTGAGATTTCATTGTACCCTGCACAGATTCAAGACACCCTGTGCCAGACGCAGCAAAAGCAGCCCCAGAACATAACAGAGCCTCCTCCATGTTTCACAGTAGGGACAGTGTTCTTTTCTTGATATGCTTCATTTTTTTCGTCTGTGAACATACAGCTGATGTGCCTTGGCAAAACTTCTGATTTTTGTCTCATCTGTCCACAGGACATTCTCCCAGAAGCTTTGTGGCTTGTCAACATGTAGTTTGGCATATTCCAGTCTTGCTTTTTATGATTCGTTTTCAACAATGGTGTCCTCCTTGGTCGTCTCCCATGTAGTCCACTTTGGCTCAAACAACGACGGATGGTGCGATCTGACACTGATGTTCCTTGAGCATGAAGTTCACCTTGAATCTCTTTAGAAGTCTTTCTAGGCTCTTTTGTTACCATTCGGATTATCCGTCTCTTAGATTTGTCATCAATTTTCCTCCTGCGCCCACGTCCAGGAGGTTGGCTACAGTCCATGGATCTTAAACTTCTGAATAATATGTGCAACTGTAGTCACAGGAACATCTAGTTGCTTGGAGATGGTCTTATAGCCTTTACCTTTAACATGCTTGTCTATAATTTTCTTTCTGATCTCTTGAGACAACTCTTTCCTTTGCTTCCTCTGGTCCATGTCGAGTGTGGTACACACCATATCACCAAACAACACAGTGATTACCTGGAGCCATATATATAGGCCCAATGGCTGATTACAAGGTTGTAGACACCTGTGATGCTAATTAGTGGACACACCTTTGAATTAACATGTCCCTTTGGTCACATTATTTTCAGTGTTTTCTAGGGGTACCATCATTTTTGTCCATGCCTGTTTCAGTGAGTTTATTTTTTTAATAATTCTGTTGAAGCATGGTTGAAAAACAATGTCTGACTTTCATTGGTTAACATTTATAGAATTTTTATTTATTATTACTTTTGTCAGATAATAGTTATTTCTGTGACCATTGTGACTTTTCTTTTTCATTGACCAAAGGGTACCAACAATTTTGTCCACGTCTGTATGTTCCTAGGCTCTTAAAAATATGCTATAAACATTCAACCCTGGCTGCATTCTGTTACTCCTGGTAATTCACTAAAACAGTATTAACAAAAGGACGTAATAACAAGAAGCCAAAAATCTTACCAGGTTCACCAGGGCCCTCCTGAATTGCCGTATTGAAACACAGAAAGAGTTTGGGTATATGAAAATAGCCAAGCTCTCATATAGAATAGAATAGAAAACATGTATTTTACAAGTATTAAGATTTTACATTATTAAGTGGTTTTACTGTATGTATTTTTGATTTTTTTATAAATGCAGCCATAGTGAGCATAAGACCGTACTTAAAAAAACGTAATGATTGCAATCGTAAAATGTACATGTTAAATATCACTGTCAAATTATATTTGTTCACCGTAAAAGAGCTATTTCTATCATGGTGTAATCTTTTTACTGGATATAGGTTACCTATATTTTACTGGATATAGGTTACCATTTTATTAAATTTATATGTGCATATTTATATATATATATATATATATATATATATATATATATATATATATATATACATATATATATATATATATATATATATATATATATATATATATATATATATATATATATATATATATATATATATATATACATATATACATATATATATATATATATATATATATATATATATATATATATATATATAACATAAACATATAACACAAGCATAGAAAATGCTCAAGAACATTTCAGACAGCACTTAAAGGCTTTTGCATCTGATCTATCATCCACTTCTTAATATATATTCTTGCTAAAATACATATGTGTTCTAAATAGTTGCAAATTATACACTAAAAATACAGTGACGAAACTAAGCATCACAGTAGTGACCCATTTAGCCAACAAACTGCTGGTACGCAGTGTATGATTAACTCACATTGATGATGGCATCTGTCTGGATGTAGTCCATGTCAGAGTTTCGCAGGCCCAGCTCTTTGCCCCCTCTCTGGGTGGTGCTGACGATGCCTGTGGTCACTGTGTTCTGAAGAGAGAACGGGCTGCCGATAGCCACCACAAACTCGCCCGGTCTTAGGTCAGCTGACCGGCCCAACAGCAACACTGGGAGTTTCATCTGCAATATGAAATACAATAAAGCGTAAGACTTTGACACAAATAAATAAATACGGAATTCATTAGATCTGTGCAAAAGTACGTGATATCCATTTAATCTCATTGCTGTGTTAATCTCACCGCTGAGAATGTTAAGAATGTTCTCGGTTGAGAGGAGTAATGTCTTAAGAGTGTATTAAGAGTGTTTTCTTCCAAGTGTTCTCTGGCATGGCGAGCTGAACTGTTCATAAGACAGAAAACACACCCGTAAAAAGCTTTCAGAACCATTATACTCAGGTGGTATGAGGTTCGTCTGCTGAGTAGTTGGTTTTCCAAACACAAAGTCCGACATTGTGGCTAAACAGCTTTACCCTTATCTCTATGTGCTGAGTTTGATGGGATGTCTTGCCCTGTATAGTGGTTTGAAATACTCAACATTTATAGATGATCTTGCAGATAATGAAAGGCCTCAAAGAACCACATGAGAAAGCCACACACCTCAGCTGCTCAGACTAAAGCAGACCGCAGCTTTCTGATGTTTTCTGTGGTACTCCCTAATTATCCTCTAATCATTCACATGTCTTTTGATGCACCTGATTCCAGTTTTAGCTTTTTGAAAGCATTGGGCACTATCATGCACACGGCGCAATGCGACGCCAGGATCAGCTCAAGTTTTTTTTTGCCCATTTCAGCCCAACGCAGTTATCTTTTTCACATCCAGCACCACGTTGTTTAAATAGCAAACTCACTTGACCCCAACCATTCAGTCAAAGTTCTTTAAAGAACCATGGCTTTCTTATCTTTTTATAATCTGAAGGACCTTTTGTGAAACGGAATGTTCTTCAGATGTTAAAGGTTCTTTCATGGCATCGTAAGGCACCTTTATTTTTAAGGGTGTTGTTGGCATGTTGCTTTTTTGACCATATAGTCTCCTCAGGTTGAGGGTTTCTCCACATACATAGTAAAAATGCTATGATGCAAGCTTTTTAAAAGGAATGGGAAATGAGACTCATATTGGTTTATTGCATGTTATGCCCAAAACACACCTATGACTCATTAAGAGAATAGGTACAAAACCTTTTTGGACAATGTGCCTGGTGCACATTTCCCATCATTAAACTAGCAAAACTGAATACATAGATGTCCTAAATGCACCTGCACCATGCTCTTAAGACCATGCACGTAGATTGTTAAAATAGTGCCTATGGCTGGTTCGACTAAAGACAGGTGCCTTGAAGCCTCTCTACCAACCCAGGCTCATTAGAAAAGTATATGTTGCGCCAGTATAATATTACTTCGCTTCTTGCATGTTTCACAACACACTCAACATCCAGTGATTGGCCCTAAAAGTGCTAGAGTTTTATCTGAAAACAAATAGGCGAAAAATGATTGTTAATTAATCTATCTGTCCCTTTAATCAGAATTTGCGTGAAAAGGAATAAAATGTGCTGCCTTTTACTGCCTCTTTTCACAAACAAATGAATTGTTTTAATTGGACCAAACCTGGAGAGTGTGAACATGCCTTTACTATATAAACTAACTAACTAACAAAAAACTTCAGATGGTTTTCTACCTCCACATACCTTTATTTAGGATACAGCCATGATAAACTTTCATAGCTCTGTTTATTCAGCGGTTATGTTGTTATATTATATCAGCTGTTATATTATAATACGTGACCGCTTCTGAAACAAACCAGCATACGCTGACCTTCTGGTTCTCTGCAAAAGCAGTGCAAGATGAGGTTCTTTTTGACAAAGCAAATCAGTGCAACTGACCAAGCAAGTGAACCACAGCTCATTGACTTTATGTGTGGAATCACATGGAACCGTATATCCTGGTATATGCACCAGACTGTGAATTTTTTGTTGTTTGAAAAAAAAAGGGCATAAGGGCAATTAATGCCTGTGGTGGCCCCAGCTGTGTGCTTGACACCATTCTGAGTCAGATTTGATCCTCCCTTTTCAGTCGTGAGATTTCAACAGCATTCCCTTCTGTCAACAGGAAAGGGAGGGGGGTGAAACAGAAGGGGCTGCTCGTATCATCAGGCTGGGCCTGGATGGAAAACAAGTCTGCTGAAACTCCCAAAACCTTTTGTAAAAATAAATGATTTAGTGTATTATAAATATTGTGGTTAAACTAGTGTCCTTCTAATGCCTCATCATATACAGTTATCTATCTGCGTGCGCACTGGTATGTACAGCTGTCACCTCGTAGCCTAAGGATAATTCCAGATGCTGGAATAGAAATGATGGTATTCTTATTAAGGGAAAGACGATTTTGCAGAAAAGCTGGAATGACGTCTGGCAAATCTGTGTGCTAAGTCAAGTATTACTGTTACTATTGCTTATACCTGGGCTTAGTGCTTCAAACAAAGACCTAAGATAAAGTGCTAAACCTTTTTCATGCAACTCATCCTGCATTGTGCTACATAAATGAATATTAATAAAGATGTTGCTTAATTATTTAAAATAAAACTGAAATTGTATTTCAATATAGCTTAAGGAACACCATTATGTCTTTATTTCAAAAATTATTTTAGTAATTAAAAAAACTATTTTTATATTATATTATATTATATTACTTTGTTTCTTATGTGGAACTATCCATTTAAAAAAGACATCTCATAATATTAAATTTGAATGTTCCCAATGAAATACACAAGACAAAGGAAGACCTTAAGGTTTAACTGAAACCCTACCAGAGGATACAGGAGGACAGAAATGAGAAAACAAGACCATATTTTTGAAAGCAAGTGGAGGGAGTATGGGAGAATCCTGCTGAGCATTCCATTCGGTCTTATTTTGCAGATGTACAATCAATGCTTGGCTAAAGATAACACACTACTGTTCTACTCCTTTACTCACTCCCCACAACATCTGACTGCATCTGACAGCCTACAATCACGCGCTTAAGCCAGCAGGCTGCGTCCCGCACCACATTTGGTCTCGCTAAAATTAGTCTTTAAATTATATGTGCTTTTATGTGTAAAACAATATATGTTATATATACCGACCATCCCTTCTCTGTAACTGCACCTGTTCGAATGTTCTTAGAAAGACATGAGTCATCCTTTTGCTCTTATTATTGCGCCAAACACAAAGAGACAACAGTGAAATTGCGCTCTCCTCCTAAATTTTAAATGCCACTTATCACCGACAGGAAATAGTCTTGTAACGATGCCCATGCTTCTGACTTCCTGTTTGAGAAATAGGTCAGTGAAGGAGGAGAGAAAACTAAATTCATAAAATCATTTGATGGGGTCTTGGTAGTGTTAATGATGAGGATCATTGGTTTTAAACCTCTCTAGGCAGAGATGTTGAATTTCTGCATCAGCTTGAAATCTGACACTTTACCACTTGCTGAGTGTCGCTTGTTAAGTACAGGACATTGGCATTTTGTTCTGATTGTACCAGCAGAAGGGTTGAGCTGGTGAAAGATGATCAGGTGATCAAGTACAAACACCAGGGATGAGGACAACAAATAATGATCAAGGACTCCTTGTAAAATTGGAAATCTGTTTTAATGATTTAATGATTTTTATTTATTTATTGTATTCCTTTTTTTCAAGTCAAGTCAAGTGGCTTTTTTCTTTTCTTGTTTTTGTAACACTAACACATTGTTTGAATAAACAAAGTTCTATTCTAAAAGCTGTTTATGATTTTTGTATTTTTGTGTGTATTTATGTATACAGAGTGTATTTGAAGAGTTTCCGCCAAGTGCATCAATATAGTGTCTGATAATTTTTTTTTTTTTTTTTTTTTTTTTTTCAAACGCCAGTCTCTCTTCTCTGCCTTGTATGACAAATGACATATATCTGCTCAACCAATCACAGCACACCACTCCCAGCATTGTAAACAGATTATGATGGTGCTTTGAATATACCGGCATCTAGTTTTCTCAAATAACTTGTACTTTGTGATCTGCAAACAAAAAAAATAATTAGGGTTTGTCAGTATAGCCGGATTTATGATTAGTATAAATATCCTTGGCGTGCTTTCAGATGGAGCGCCATTTCAATATCACTGACATGCTAGGCAATATCACGTTCATATTGGCAGATGAATGTCAAAAAAAAAAATAATAATAACTTTTATATTGATTTAATAAATTTAAAAGAAGTCATGGATTTATTGCATTTTGGGGGAAAAATGTGATTTTTTTTTAACCACCATACTAATAGCTTCTGTTTGAGGCATCCAGTTTTTTATTATTTATTTATTTACCATGTATTTATTTTATTTTATTTATTTTATATATATATATAGGCCTGCCACTGTTAATTGATGACACTAATATATTGTTTGAAATACAAACATTCAATTTCAGGTGTTTGGCAAGCAAATACTGATTTCTCATACCCTCTCATTCTAGATGTTTCCTATTTTCATTTAGCTTCATTGCCCATCAGTGAGCTAACCAAAACATAATGTTCATTGATCGTCCTACAGGGCGAATTAATCAGCTTGTGTGTCGTCTGTGAGAGTGGAAACGGATTTGACGATTATTTCATTAAATCCTCTAATCTCTTTACAAGTGGATCATTGAAGTGAATTTAGAAAGCTCTCTGAGAAAAGAAAACGAACAACCAATGCCAGACTCACAAAGATGAATTATCCCAAATGATGAGTCAGATTTTACAGGACCGTTTTCCACAGGGCAAAACGACTGGACTGATTTCAGACAGCTCAGTCTCGATGTAGGTCCAGTTGGAACTGATGTTTTTTATCTGTTTGTCTCTTGCTGGAACTTTAGCCCATGACTCAGTGTGTTCAACAGCCTCAAGACATCCCATTTATCAAAAAAAGAGGTTATTGGGAATTGCTGTGCTATTTAATTCATGTTTTTAACACTTTTAGGCAAACCTAATTGAAATTAATATAATTCACCAAAAATATAAAGTGTTAAAAATCAGGTAAAAACTAGCAATATTCAAATTCATTTTTATCAATTTAACTAAAATGAAGGTCGAATCACTAATGTCACATGGACTATTTTAATGATGTCCTAACAAATCTAAATGTAGTAGTTGCGCTGCTGTGTATAGAGGGTTCAAAAGTTCTTAAATTTCTTCAGAAACATCTTAATTTGTCTACCAAACAAAGGTCTTACAGGGTTTGGAATGACACATTGGTATAATGAGTAAAAATGACACAATTCTCATGTTTGGGTAAACTATTTTTTTAATCTTCAATGTATGATGTCTGAAGGCATCTTGAGGATGTAACTGTTTTGTGTTGTGTTGAAGATGTCCTCTCAGAACACCCATAAAGATGACAGGAAAACCATCCATATAACTAATGGCATTCTCTGACCATCTCATTATAATTTTAGCCTCATTGGATAAATTGGTTAAAATAGGAAAAACAACTATGCAACGAACCTGATCCAAACAACATCCATAAACACATATTGGATGAGACAACTCTTCTGTAAAGAATTCAGTTGTTTTGAAAACGCTGTTGACTCAAAGGACACGTGATATGGATGCATGTTTATTGTGAGCAAAACTTCCATATTGAGAAAATCAATCCCAGCTGAACCCCTTTTAAACTTCTGTGTTCTGCCAGAAAGAGCAGAAATCTTTGACAGAGTTTCCTGTTTCTCAGCAACCGTAAATCAGGTCCCATTGGGTTGCGGTTCCAAAGTCACAGTCTCCTGGAGCAGGTCAAACTCACTGTCTAGAAACTTCTGACTTGGGCTCCATGTATATTGACAGATCTGAGCTTTTAGCATCACTTCCACAACTTAAATGGCAAGGCAGGATCACTCTAATACAGTAGATGTGAAAGCCAGAATATAGTGCCTTGAAGATTCCAAATAAAATATTGCTATGTATTTACTCGACATATTCATAAATTCATTGTGACATTTCAAAAACATGACTCTAAATCATCCATTTATCACTTTTTTTCACACAATGTTTGAATGACACACTTTGCAATAAGGAGTCTGACCCAATTTTGGTGTCTTGTCCCATCATGGAAAAACTCAAGTAAGGCTGCTTTCTTGGAAGACAAGACCAAACCCTTTCAAATATGTGCTGAAACAACTCAGGGTGAATGACGACCACATGTCTGCCAGACACCGTCTCCTAAACACCCCGAAGGATGCCAAGACTCCTTGTATGTCTTTGAACTGGCATCGATCAGCTTAGAATGCAAAACTGCCAGCATGAATGTTTGCAGACTATCTTTGTGGTATGCGTTAACCACTGAAAAGTACGCACATAAAAAGAATTCAATGACAAATCCAGCTGCTGTTTACCCAAGAAATGTTTACCCTCATTTGTATAAGCAATTGAATGCCAACAGCTGTAAACATTGAAGGCCGCTCTTTCTTTGCTCTAATGAGTCAGGAAGATGAGTCTGAGCAAGACTTCTACATGGGCCTTAACTAATACCAGACTCAAAAACTGACCCAGATTTTAGGGATGTGTGTCCTTAAAGTCAAATTTGCACTAATGGATACTATTAAGAGAACATGAGACAAGTTACAACAATACCAGGGTAGCAAGCTGGCGTTGCAAATGAGCAAAGATCATCTTCAAATTAACTTTTCAGCGCATTGACATGAATTCCTTGTTATTTGGAGAGGAATGTTGACAGCAGGGCTTCCCCAAATTACTTTAAAGGGGGAATTTCAGACAGAAACAGTCAGTCCCAAATTAAGTTGAATCCAGATAACTAAGGCCCCATCCACAAGAAGACGCGTTTAGCTGTATATGCATATATATTTTTTTATGTATAGGTGTTTCATTCCAGATGGATCCAGAGAGTTTTGGGAGAGTGAAACCAATATTTTTTGAAACCGGGTCCCAGAGTGGATAAATCAGAAAACGCTGCATACGTGTTTCTGTGAACATTTTCTGAAGCTTTGACGCCATCAGCCCACATCTCACCCTCGTCAAGACAACACTACGCCATGTAACATGAAAGCATGAATAGCCCCAATGATGGTCTGGCATGTCTACTTACACTCGCTTTTTGCGTCAGTTACACAGAGATATTTTTAGAGACGAGGATAAAAAGTATATTTACGCTTTTGCCTTGTATGACAAATGACGCTCTGCAAACTAGATACTGGAACCTTGACTCCCTTTTTGCATCAGGTACTACATCGTGGTTTGTAATGCTGAGTTACACAGATATTTTTAGAGCCTAGGATAAAAGAGATGCGACGCTTTTAATTTTGCTGCTTTTTATTATGTGTAATTCAAAATGACAATGAAGTTATTTTATTCTTTCTTTTTTATTTCGTCACATTACAAACCTATTTTTGTGTTTTCTAATTGATATACTCTCATTTTTGTCATTTTGCTAAGCCTAGCTTGACCAATAACACTTTTAAGCAATAGCCATCGAAGACTGACTCATAATCAATGGTTTGCAAAAGTTTTAATGAAAAGGCATGCAAAGCCAAACCTAGGTTTGACCATACAAAAAAAGATGCTTGGTCAAAATTACTAATAGAAATTTGCATGCTCAGACCCACATCAATCAGAGCATATCCCTGGAAGACCTTTAATGACAATTCTCTGAGACTAGTAAATTAAAAAGCAAGCATTGTCAGGCCCAGTCTTCATAACATGAAGCTACTAATAGGAACATAACCCACATCAATGAGCATATCCCAAACCGAAAAATCTGAATAAACAAAGGCCCAGATAAAAGAGACAAGACTGAACCTCAGCCTTCTTCTGTGGTCACCGATATACCAAGTACATACACAGTACAAAGAGAAAATTAGTGACTCAGGCATTTTATAATATAACCGCACTTTATATTTGCTTATACCATTTTACATGGCAGTCTGAGATTTTGAGGTATGCATAATCCATTTTTGGATTGACTCATCTTGGGAATGTACTCAAGCTATTTTCATGCAAGTTCAGCTCTCCTCTGACTGAGTAGGGAAATATCTCTAAATCATTTTCCAAATTTGATATAAATGGTAAACCCCAGATGACGTATATTTTCAGGTTGGTCCAGCCAATGTGCAATATAAAGCAAAGGCTGAACACAAGGGATGAATAAAGATCTGATAATAATATTAATCATTTAAATATCATCTTAATAAGACAAGAGATATAGAATAGGAGAGACTGGGTCTGGGAGATATAGAGTGACAACAGATATTTACATGCATGTTGTCTGTCACAATTGATTTACATGGAAGTTAAATGTTTTTGTAACATACCATAGCAACCACACCATAATGCTCAGTATCGTTCCGTTCGGGCCTGTAAATAAAACTTAAAAGTGTTTTTTTTTTCCTTCTCAAGTATGAGCTCATTACGCTCCATTAAAGCTGGATGTATCGAATATGATACTCAACAAAAACACATGTGCAAACGTTTTGTTTAAAAGTCCAATCAACTGTTCGATGACAGCGCTGCATGTTTTGCACACATTCGTGCCACCATGCGCCATTAATATTATAGAATCTGTAAACCGAACTTCCTGAATGTACACGAATTCACTAACAACCATCTAACAGATCTGTCCGCTTCATCTACGAGCAACGTGTTTGGCAGTAAAAAAAGACCAGCTGTTAAATAAAGGCAGCCGTGTAAAGTCAGACCTGGAGTGGAAATACATCCTGACACAAAGTCCTCCTGCCAAAGCTTGCATTGTGACCCAGATCTACACGTTTTTAAACATTTACACATGTACACTGATCTTTCATAAGTATCATGACCCAGATCTAAATGCAGATGACTCTGTATTAGTCATCCTTACCAGATATTTCCCCTCACCCTGATGTGGCCTGTCGAGACCCGTCTGTGATACGAACTGGAACTCAAAGAGTAACATGCTCTAACATGCTCTACTGGCATCTGTTTTCCTCTGTATCTCTGCAGGGTATGCTTTTCTCATCCAAAGGTTAGGCCCGTTTCAAACATCCTGCATTTGCAAGTTATAGCAGCAGCAGCAGTGCTACAATTCTAAAGCCGGTGCAAAGCTTTCATCACATTCCCTTTGAAAAAAAGGCTGTTTGTCCAGTTGTCCCACCAATTGTGCGGCCCTGTGTCATAACATAACTGTAATGTTATTATAAAATATGCGTGGCTGATGCTGATAATTGCTTTCATGCTGTGGCTGATAATTAAAGTGTAGCTATGAAAGTGTCTTACACCACTCGTACGGTTGGTATAATGCTTTGTAATGTTTGACTAATAATAATAATAATATATTTAAATATATAACAGAGGTAAATATGCATTACCTAATTAAATATGCATTCATTAGCATACATTTCCTGAGCAAAAATGTGAAATTCTTTTGTGTTCCAATTTATCAACATTTTAGAGGTTCCTTTTATCTTTTATCCCTTCATAAATTAAAAATGCTATTTTTTTTTTTTTTTATAAAGTTACATTATATGAAAAATAATGCGTTTTTATGTTAGACTAAACCTCATAAACACAATCAAGCTTAGAAAAGCTCAGATTTTGATAGAATGACCTGTGTAAAAGATATAAACATGTTTTCTGTCTACTAGTCTGATAAAATAAATAAGTTATAAAAGCAAAATCTTAAACTTAAATCTTTTAATTTATAAGTGAATGCATTTTTTATTTATATATTTTTATTTTTTGCAGTGTCCAACTAAACCCAAACTTTAAACCGAAGCTATGCACTGCTAAAATCAAGCTGATCATTCAGATCTGCTAAATAGAAGGTGCTTGTGTGCCAGTCACTGCATGTGGAATCTGCACTTAAACTGAGTAATTCCCTCCATTTTTATGTGGCTTCATAAAAACAGACTATATAACAAAGACTGAGTACATAATTACATCTATGGTGCATTTTCTGCTGAATCCAATGTGTTACGCACAGCAAAAATAGGAGCACATAAACCACACGTGCATATGTGTCACTGCTAGACTTAATGAATATTGTAACATTAAAAGCAAATAAATAATAAATGAGAAGCTGAAATGAACATAGGTGCACTACATCCAACAAGCTGTCTAAAACAGGGTCAACAAGTTCCTCGAGATGTTTTTGGGATGTGAAATGATGTTGATTTAGGCTGCAATGTTCTCTCTGGTTTGAGGAATTGGCAAATTTAGTGGGAATAAGAAAACAAGAATGAGATTAGATCGAAAAGCACAGTAAGCGACCCTGAGAATAAACAGGTGTAAGCCAAAACCATTGGAAGGCAAGTCTGCAGCCTTTAAGCAAAAAAGCTAAATGGCTAAAACTAAAGCTGCTAATGGAAGGGGACCAGAGGACACTGCATGATTAGCTGAAGCGTCTCATGTGATCAAAGTTAACCGTCACAGACCCTCTTATCTCCCAATAGTAAGAACATCTCTGTGTAAGTACCACTGGTGAACCCAGCCCCTTTGGTTTTCTAGAAAGGGGATACACTGAGAGCCTTTTGACATTGTAAATGATACCTAATGGGTTTGAAAATGACTTCCGTCCAAAAATAACCAGACAAACAAGAGGGTTGCTGTAACAACCCTGCAGCATATTTAAAAACAGCTAGAACATTTCCCATGTCTGTTCTGTCATATGCTTTTAAACATGAAGAGGAGTTCTGACATGGAATTCTCAGTGGTGACCGAGACACGAACCAATCGAACAAAGACTGGCATGAAACTCAAGCTGAAACGAATATGAGACAGTTATCCAATATAAATTATTCACAGTACGGCAGTGACTAAGCAGAACCTGAGCCAGAGAGGAAGGGGGAGTTATGCATGAGAAGCCAGAGAGGAATTACAGAGACGTGGCACTGCTGTCTGCCAGGACAAAAGTACCAAACCATATTGTCAACTAAATCCAGCAACATTTGCGCTTTCTGGGTCAGTGCTGCCTATATATAATAAGTAAATAAATCGGATTTATATAACTAAATGTAATGTATGTACAGTAGATTATGAAATTAGAAGTTTGGTAAATGATTGGTCAGTACAACAATCCAGCTGTACTAAAATACAAGATACACCTACTGTACAACATGAAACCATCTACTGTGTATCTCTCTATGCAGCACTCTATATTCTCTAGTGGAAGGATGACACTTTTTGTACGTTCAAAGAAAATTTGCATGCGTAATATTTTTTATGTAGAAACCACTTTATAAAACATAAAGACACTTGAGACTATAATGTAAATATAGTCACTCTGGTGTACAGAATATAGACTTTTTGTACCTTATTTATACATTTTTTATAAAAATACTGTTCAGGACATCATACTTACCTATGCGAGTTTAAACCTATAAAGCAATATAAAGCATTATATCATTATATTGCATTATAATGCATTATAACATGATACACAACACAATATTTGGTGTTATTCATATGTAATGCATTATTTTTTTAATAAATAAGCATTACAATACATTAGTTTATCTCTATAAATGTTGTAACTTATTATATGTGTAATTAAAATGAATTGTAAACGCACTGGAAACATCTACGCTTTAACAGCATTTGGCTTGTTTTGAAGCTATATACTTTTTTTCTTCAGAATTGCATTTTCCACTCTGAGTGTAATGTGCTGTCAGTGTAATTTAAGGTTATATGAGCAACTCTAATCAAATCCCTGTCAAAACGGTCTTGCATGGGTGTGGAGCCAGGCTTGTTTAGGAGAGCAATTTAACATGGCTTATCTGGATCTGTCTTTCTTCCTGATACAGAAGTGCCTTCTTTTAAACCAGGGTCATTATCCGGAGAGCCAAGAAAAACATTTTTCTGCCCGCTTCTATGCTTATTCTGAGGGAAATGGCATGAGATTACACTCATGATGGGGCAGCGTTTGGGGTCGGGCATAAAATGTATTTGCAATTCATTGCTAAAGACATCATGGAAACTCAGATGCTAATTCAACAAGACTAGACCTGTTATCAATCTCTTGAAAAAGAAAATCTCCTAAGTGACTGATCTTGAATGCTCTTCTGAGTATGTTTTATGATGCATCCAAGCTATGTAAAAAAAAAAATATTTATGAGTTGAATGCACATGAACAGGAACACAAAATCATGTTAGCAAATGGGAAACTCTGAACTCTCACGGAGGCCAGAGTTTCCGAGTTGAGGGCATCTCGGTGAGAAAATATGGCGGGCTCAACAGATGCAGCATCTGTAAATTTGTGAATTATTTATTATTATTTTTACTTGCAACACAACTACTTCAGTCACATACAAAATGTGATAGTATTGTACAATTCTGTTAGAACTAGTCTCCTCACGAAATGCACAGTAGGTAATTTCAGTGTAGAATTTGGATTTTAAAAAAAGATACAGTACGATACCCTAAAATCGTACTTCTGCAGGCTTCTCGCTTGATTTTGGAATAACTTGAGTCTTAATTTATATGTGGTATCCAAAAGACCAGAGTGTGAAATACTATACGGACAGGTATGGACAGGAACTTACCGGAGCATCTATCTTGATGAGAGCGATGTCTGCTTTCTCATCTACGTCTTTGATTTTGGCTTCATAGGTGGCGCCCGTCTTCAGCTCCACCTTCACCCGGTGTTTGTTGGCTACCACGTGGGCATTGGTTACAATCAGGCCATCTTCAGACACCACGAAACCAGAGCCGCTGGCCACGGCCACTTCCCGCTTGGTGAACATCATTCTAAGAAGGAAAAATTAAGAATTTCTTGAAGCTTTTCAACAACTTTCCACAGAGGAACAGCAAAGAATGATGGTTGCTCAACATTCTTGATTTGACCATATTTTCCTGCAGGATTTGAGACCTAGGAGGAACTTCCATTGACAAGTGATTTGTGGAAAACATGACAGTTATTCTCCATATTTTTTTTTTTTTTACCACAGTGCTCAATTTCAACAAGCTAAAATTGAGGTTGGCTGTTTTCTACATTCCACAAATTGTGTCTTATGCAGTGATAATGATATTGCGATTATTGCTATTATTTAAGAGGGATATTCCATCCATACTCAAGTCAGATACTTTATGTTATTCTATAATGAAGATAAAGCTTAATGGATTATGCCTTAAAAATGACTTATGAAACGCACGCAACATGATTTATCCAAGAGGACCATGGTCCTGGAAGAACAATCTTGTCAATTAATCATAGATCACCTTCTCCAAAAATCTGAAAGAAATTATTAGCTAATAAAAATGTTGTTTTAGGGCCAATATGGATGCAATGTCGCATACATGGAAGAAGTAATTCCACCCATATTGATGATAGTCGACTAATAAAAGAGCAAACAAGTGGGAATATCTGTTTTTGCCCGGTGGTGACTCTTAAAATCGGCAGTGAAATACCATGAGAACAAAATTGAAATTCAGTTCACTTTTAAAAATAAATGTTCCAAAAGGGTATCAAGATCCATTTGCTGCTCATCAAAGAACCCGTTCCTAAAGAAACCTTTAATTTATTTTTGTGAAAATACTTTTTAAAAGAACTTTTTGTGTAATGTGAAGCTTCCACAGATGCTAAATGGTTTTCATGTAACTATAGTCAAAGACAGTCTTGATGAAGACGTGCTCTCTGAGACATGAGATCGCTGATTAATGGAGTGTGTGATTCAGGATACATACTTGCGGAACAGCTCAATGTGAACCACAGCTGGAGCAATCTTCTCCACCACATCAGCGATGAAGTTATATCTGTGCCGGAGGCTGTCTGGATTATCCTCATGGCCTGGAGAACATATGGCAAACAAAGAGTAAAATTATGTTGTGTAAATTATAAAGTATAAAATTAGTATAAAATTAAACCAAAATATAGAGTGCAGATAATTCTAATTGTATATCACTATTTAATTCCAGAACTGGATTACAGATTTGTCAGTAAAGTTGCGCAACAGGGTCCTTAGTGCTAATGTTAGCAAGTTTCTTTAGTTTATTTATTTATAATTAAATTAACTAGCATGATACGCTACCTAAAATTTAATTAAATTAAAAAAGTATTTTTTATTGTGATTTTCTGGCAACCAGAGCTGTGTATTATTTATTTATTTATTTTTGACAGTACAATTTTTAGAGCACTTGCTTAAACAAACATGAAGTATTGATTTGAATAGAAATTACTTTATTATTTAATCGAAATTAGAGATCAGTGTGCTATGGAAAACATGAAACCAGCACAACTAGGAATGTCTTGCAAGGAGACAAGACAAGTGTTTAGTGTCTTTTTACAAAAATATTCGACCCCAGAATTCCATGATTGCTCAAACAGAACAAAGCATCTATTCTTGAGAAAGTCTCTCGTTCTAATTATTCCATACCAGCCAACATAATCTTGCTTATAAAACAGCAAACTGAAGGAGGCGAATGTTTTTGAGAAACAGGGGTCAGCTTATCTAGAAAACGATACATCCTTAGTCTGAAAGTGCTTATAAAACTTGGATACGAGTCAAAACATATTATTAACTTTGTCCATGTAACACCATTTTTTACCTTGCATAACCCTTGTTTCACAACATCTGCATGCAAGCACATCTGCACTGCTCCCTTGTCCATGTTAGGTAGCGTGCTAGTTGTTTCTTCCCTAAGGGTCTGTGTACAGCTCTATGCATCCACTGTTTGAAATCCCCAGTGATAAACAGCACCTTGACCCAAAACTTTTAAAACTTTTTTGTTTTTTTTTTTTTTCTGGGAAATTTGCTGCAATAGTGAATGCTCATCTATTAGGGTTGTAAAAAAGAGCAATTACCATAATACAACACAGATGGGTAAAGAATAACTGCACAATTGGCAAACCAAATACCACCTACAATATGAGCGTGGAACTAACAAATCATCTACACCCCGCTGTTTTTTTGCTATAAATAATATCAGATGCGAAATTCATGGGAAATGTCTTTTTTAAATGCCTCTTGACAACCTCTGGCAGAGGGGAAAAAATCTAAAGTTTCTAAGCTGAAAATTAGTTGTGAATAGGAATTACATTTTACTATTGTAGAAACAGGCTGGTAAAAACATATTTGTAGGCTTATATAACTGATTGCCATTCCTCTAGCATATCCCATCATGACTCTGGAATCTTGATAATGGAATTGTTTTTCCTCCTCATAATATGGCTGCACATCTGTAGAGGGTTTAGCACGTTTAAAGCGAGAGAACATTTCATTTGTTATGTCATAGCTGGCACAAAATCTAACACATTTGTGCAACCCACATACGAGTCATGTTTTATGCGAAAAGTACAAATAATGATTCTATAGGCTCCAGGGACGCGTGAAAAGGTCAGAAAATGGCCACATGGACATCTGCTTCATGCAAGTGCAATTTTAACAAACTGAAAAGAAAATGGCACTGCTTTCATAACATTTCATTTACTTACTTCAGTGTTTTTGACAGATTTCCTCAGAACAAAAAGCAAGGGAGCCCCAAGTTGGGTAAATGGACGTATAGCCTTAGACTGTGTCAATGTTTTGTATTTTATGTAGTTATAGGATGTCTTATACATTATGTGCCCTTCCAGACAATTTTTTCAAAATCATACTTTTGGTAATATATAAAACAGCTTTAGCAACTACATTACAATAAGAAATAGAAAATTACATTATTTTTGGTAAGTGTATAAAACGTATTTAAAAAGTTTTAAATATTACTTTGACCAATTAATGAGCAGGTCTGTATGAATCATGCACAATTAATCACTCAACTTTCACAGCTTGCTTTATATAATGAAAATATGATACCAAGGGTAAATAAGTGATAGTGAAGCTGCAATAACTAACATTCAAGCTATTGTTCAGATACAAGTGTTCCAGGTACATTATGTGTTAATATTAACTATCTATGAATATCACTCTTTCTACTGATTCCAGTTTTAGTGGAACTTTATTATTATTGCATATAAGACTAATAATCATTTTTAAAGATTATTAACATCTTCTGGTCTACAGTGAAAATATACTGTCTTATTTGAATCAGGTTTAAAAATTCATTAAAACCTCCCCAACTATCAGAAATAAATACCTCCTGATCTTTCAAATTTCCTGTGATGTTTTCCTTGGTTACCCATTGGGAGAAAAACTTAAATTACATCGTTGAATTACTTTCAAGATTATCAGTTTTATGACAGTCAACCATTGTTTGCCAATTTCATGACAATAAAAAGAGTACTGCCATAAGCTGAATCCTGAAAGCTTGACTAATGGCTTATTTTATTTCATTGTAAACTCCAAATACAGCTCACTCTAAAATGGCTGTTTAATAGTAAACGCCCACTCTTAATGTAAAACATGCCAAAATGATATTACATTGCATCTTACAAGTTTTGCGACACTTTAAAATGTCCAGTTTGTGGTGATAAAAATTTTTACAGTTTACGGAAGCAGATACATAAATCTCGGTTGCTGTACATATTGCAGCAGTGGCACCAAAACGTTAATGCTCCCTTACAAAAGTAACATAACTGACAGCGGGATAAGTAAATCAGAGACAACAACGCATTTGCTGATGCAGCTAAGCCATTTTAGCTATTTCTTTGAGTTCTTTACAACAACTCATAATCCTGAGCACTCAGCATTGTGAATTCAACTCTGTACCAGGTGCACTACTGAGCAAGTTTACTGTGTCAAAAAATTGCTGGTTTCAGTAATGCAAATTTAAACCTTATTAGTTTACAAATAATGCACCTAGGTTAAATATGTTTTGTGGTCATAACATAGTATTGTGCAAGGAACCAAGAAAAATTAATTCTACCCTGTAATAACAGTTTTTGAAATGTATAATATTTGTTGGTATTTTACTGTAACTTGCATTCATTTTTCATTAAAGTGTGTACTTAGGCACTATTCTATGACAGTAGAAATATAGTATATAGCAGTATTGTACTATAGTATGTAGTAATATATAGTATAAATAGTAAGAGTAGTGTGTTCATACTGAAAATTCCAATAGGAAAAAGTGCTCTTTATGATGTGCTTAAATAACAAAAAAAGAAAAAAAGAAAGAAAGTGTGGAATGTTGGACACTCCGCATACACGACACGGTTCAGTTGTATAGTGCATCATTTCGACATTAGGAGGACATCTTTGGATACTACTTTGGATACTACAAATACATCTTGCTTCTTTAATAATCATAGTTTCACAGTTTGACATTTTGATACTAATATGTGAATTTTAACAGTCAAACGATGGAAGCCGTTGATGTGATACAGATGTGGTACATTTACCAGAAAAGTCTGGCCATTTTATGGTAATTTACCTGGTTCAGTGTGTGTAAGTGCTAATGAAAAGCAATGTGTTATAAAGACAGCACTGCAATAAAGTTGCCCCTTGTTTGTTCGTCAGGCATCACATGTTTCTTTGTCACGTGTCCCGCATGTTATAATTTTTTTGCTAATGTTAGATAATAGCGTTGGTGTACAAAGCGCAGTTTACATGTTTGTAAATTATACAAGAGGCTGATATGTCATCATTATCCTCGCAAATGTGTCTTGTTGTCTTGTCGTGGAACACCGATCTGGTCACAAATATTTATTCAAAATTTCAAATTCGGCTCTTTGGTTAAATTCAGTTATGTTGCTATGTATTGTTTGTCATATTAGGATTAGTATTATGGTCACCAGACTAAAAAGTGTGTTTGAAATTGTTTTGGATTACAGGTTATGAATCATGTGGATATTCAGATATTCCAGGTGAAATCTGGGCCAGTTCTTTTTATGAATGGGAAAACTGTCGTAATGCAAACAGACGTCATTAGCCTCATGTGAACTATAGTACATTGCCAACTATAGTAGGAAGGCTTGCAAAATAGACTTAGAGACAGTTGTGATGTAATGTCGTTTGTGTGCTATTAGTGGGTCACATCCTATTGACTTAAACACAGAGACGATTTCTTACCAACAGTAGCATTAGGTGTAGCCACATGATTTTTATCATCTTTAAAGAGCACTATGTGAAATATAACGAATGTAATTGAAAGTGTAGCCTATATGTTACAAATACGAGCCTACCGGGATGGTACTAAATAACCACTTTGAAATTATTCATTTTATGAATTACTCATTAACGCTTATGTTACACATCTCAAATCTGAATTCCAGTTCAAGGACCTTTCTCAATCCCTTCCTGTCTTCTCACACTGTCCTAGCACAAAAGGCAAAAAAAAAAAATCCTTAAGAGTTTAAACATTCAAATTATATCCATTTGTCATGCAATATCTGGCAACCGGAAGTCTTGGATCAGTAGTCCCAGTCAAAGGGGTAACGCAAGTCTGAAGCATACCTGCCCTCCCTGACGATTTTTCCACATTTTTGCCTGAACTCAGAACTGCGGTGTGTAGACATAGGATTCTTAAACTTCCCTTACGGTTCTTATACTCTGCATGCCACCGGCTGAGATTGTCTTGCGGTATGCATTTCCTCCTCTAATGCAAACTCAGCACTTGGGGCAAACCAAAGAGTGTGTGTGTGTTGGCTTTACTGCAGCGTACAGTAACACCCTTGCTTCTTCAGCTTATGTTTGAGACAGACGCTCTTTATACTGTCATTTATGCAGTAAAATCTGTAGTCGTTAAAAATCTACACCACTGATTCTCTTGCCCAATAAATCACCAATAAACTGACGTCTGTGAGCAATTAAAGCCAAATGCCCTCAGTTTGGGGAATTTTAAAACATGATATCACACATATGCCCTTCATGGATCGTTTGGGCGTACAAGAATGTAAGTGTTTGGGCAAGACCCCTAGACCTCTCATCAAAGGGGCGTGGACAACATATAAGGGTGTTTCTTAAACACTTAAAAAAACGATAAATTCTGGGACATTTTTCTTTTGTTATATAAAGACAATTATTTTTTATTATGTCATCCTCATTTGCTTTAATACTAAATATATTTTAAGTTTGGAAACTAAATGGCTGGATATTATTAATGGACATCGACGGTGTAAAAAAGTCCACAAGGCCAAATGCTTCTCCTAAAGATCTCCTGAATTTGTGGTTAAGGAAAAAAACGGCTCCAAGACTGTAAAATTTGACCTAGATCTGGATCCTCAGAGAATAGGCTTCTTAGATAATGTCCAGCCTCGAGAACTCCAGATGTAGATTACATCATGTGATTAGAGATGTCTTGCTGTAATAGTTTTGACTGAGTAGAAACAGAGCCTTGGCTGTAGATCTAAGACGAACTTTTCAGCACAACTTGGGTGCACAAACACTGTAAAGCGCTATTTTTGGCCAGTCCAACGTTGACCGGAACAGAAGTGAGGTGATAGCTTAATGAGCCAAAGGGAATACGCAGAAAGCCGGGTTACGTGGATTTGTGCAGACAATGCCAGGCTTGATTTGGAAATCATGTCCAATGACATGAAGGCCTGGTAGCACCTAATTAATCACATCAGATGAGGTTTGTTCAGTGTGTTCAGTCTATCTGTTTCAAAACCTATATTGTTGAAACAAAATTGACAAATTAAAATTTCAGAGAGGCTGGTCTAATTGTGCAGTCAGAGATCTTATTTTCCATTTTGCGCTGTTTTCGAACCGACTGTCTTATTTCACAAGCTCATAATAGATTTTATGCATCAGATAATTTTCGAAACTGACAAAAAATTAGTTTAAATCATTGTTGGCTATCATTTGGATTTTTAAAATCTAATTACGTTTGGTAGCATTTTTGCTTTGTGGAAAACAATATGGGTGGTGAGAACGACTTTTTTGAAACACCTAACATTTAATGAATACCTCCTGATGGGACCAAACCCTTTAATGCACTAAATTTATGGAGACCACGCTGTCTCTCTCTGAAACTCAAACTTTTTTGGAATCTACATTTCCTGTTGCAATTCCAAGAGAATCTGGATGAACTACAGCTGACTCCTCTTGCAGGGAAGGGTGTAGGCATGTGGTTATCTGCTGTGATTTGTTTTTGCACCTTTTTCCAGTTTGTTTCCAGTGCCAAGCATAAATCCCGGTAATGGGGTTGCAGACGAACTGGCAACATCTAATAAGCTTCTGTGTTTACTGTCTTGAAAAGGAGCCAGTTTAAATCACGCAATATCAAGACGCTAAGCATTCTGCCAACTTAGAATTTTTTGATTAGGGGAGTATAAAATTCAATCTTTTCTCATCCATTAGAGGAGACTTGAACTATCAATGTTATCTAAATTATAAGAGATCAGATAGCTGATAAGGTAAATATTGAAGAATTATAAGAGTGGGTATAGTTGGATAAAAGAAGCAGGATATGTGAGTCATTGCTGTATTATTGGAGTGTATTTGATATTTTGTCTGAATTCCCTCTTGGGCATTTTGACTTTATAGTTTTTCAGCAGACTATCGCTATATAACCCATGGTGATTTTATAAAAGAAAAACTCTTAGTCTTTTAGAATTGTCTAAATATTGGGATGCTGATCTGAAGAACTTTTTTTAATTTTCTTTAAAAGCCATAAATAAACCCCAGAATTAAGCTTGGGTCCGAATTAGAGTCTTAAGCTCACTGTGTTTTGACACGGTGCTCTAAGATGTTATAGGCAGCTCACTAGGTTTGGGATTTTTGGTTCCGCAAAGAACCATTCAGGTCTGAGGAACATAAAACAAAATTGCACTGTGAAAGTTCTTCATGGAATCATAGGTGCCAATGAAGAAACTGTGATATTTAAGAGTGTAGGATGCAAGCACACAAGGTCTTACCTTTCCCGCAGGCTCCTCTCTGGATGAAGATGATGGGTGGCTGCTGGAGTTTCTGTGCCCGGTTACTGACTCTCTTGAGCTCGCAGATGTTCCTGTAGGACACCCCATCACTGCCGCAGACGGGCTCGGGGATCTTACAAACGCACACGCCGGTCTTTCCTCTCCTCCTCACGGTAGTTGTTGATCCGACCCCTCAGAGACGGCGCACTCCAGACCCTCTCCACACTCCGGGTCTCCCAGTTTCCCTGTACCGCCGCAGGGCTCATCCTCGCCGGCCGCGCACACCGGGCAGCAGTCGCACTGGTCCAGGATGTCTCCGGCCAGACACTCGGCCGGTATGGGCGGACACACACTCTTATCGCAGCGCTCCGGACATCCGATCACATAACGCTTAGAGATCCGCGCATCGCACAGCACAGGCACCAGAATAACAGACGCGCAGAGAACCCACAGATGCATTTTAATATTGTTCTGTGATAAACTTTTTCAAGTAGAATCTCTTCAAGTAACTAAGTTGAAGAATACGTCGCCGGACAAATAAAAATATAACGAACGTAAACTTGACAGAGTTTGTTGTGCTGTCAAATGCCCGTTGCCTTGCGTTTCTGTGACAGACTTTATAAAGCTTAGGGAGTATAAACAGCAACGCCGATTGGATGGATAGGAATGACGTCAAATATGTGGGCGGGACGGGGAGAAAGGGTAAACATTGAGGCCACGCCTCAAGCATGTGTTTAAATATTGTGCTAACAAATCCCATACATCCCATATATACATAAAATGTCATGCATAAATAATAAATAAATAAACAAAAACATCTGCATAAGTTGTATTTGCAAGTATATTTTAAGGTACAATTCATAAAACAGAAAAAAACAAACAAAAAACAATAAGAGATCTGTCACAGAACGATTTCAGATTGATTTTATAAAGCATACTAGACTGCAATGAAAAAAAGTAAATAAATAAATAAAAGTAAAACTGTATCCTGACAATCACAACTTTTAAATTCAAAATTATTATTATTAAAAGTCCAAATCTAAATCAATCTAAATACATGAATTTATACTATCAAAAAACTAATAATTATGGATTAAGCCAGCCTAATTTCTTATTTTTATATTAATTTGGGTTATTGCCATATTAAATTTAATTAAATGCACTAATCTCTTGGATATGCTTTACAGTATATTTGTATTATTATACTTATTAATATTCAAGTCAGATGATAGCCTATCTTAGTATTTATTGATAATAACTAATTTGCAAACATACTTTTAATATGATCTAGTTCTGCAAAGCGATTAGCATAATTCTGGGTTCCAAGCGATCAGCGATGACCTTCATTGGTGCAAAGTTGCCACGTGATTTATACAGTTTGTTCATTTCAGTGTTCTTTTATGCTCTTGAGCATGGCGGTATAAATCAATGGATTCATGAACATTTGACTTGTTATGTAAGACATCTATTATAAAGCTTTTAAATGACCAGTCTGCTTAACTAATACATCTCCAGTCATTGTGGAGATAACTGGAGTTACATTCAAGCCTATACTTTGTAGAGCTTAATAATTGACCTACTAAAAATACATTGAAAAGCATATCAGAGCTCGATCCAAGCTCATAAACTTAAGTTCAGCACTGTGGTCAGATGTAGTACTTGAAGAATTTTTAGACGTGCTTGAGTCACAGAGTTGCGGGTCCAAGTTGTCCTCCCATGCAGCTCTCTGAAGGGGCGCTCCAGCATTATGGGAGTGGATCTCCTCATGCTCACTGATCCTAGGCAACGTGTTGATTTTCTCAATATTTGTGCCTCACAAATATCTCAATATTCTGGAATTTGAAGCCATGACTTTTCACAAGGCCAAAATGTGAAATGAATCAAAGAGGTAGAGTCAACTGATTAGAGGAATTTGCTAAGGCTATTACATTCGCTAAGACTTAATGATCTGGTTTTGTTTAAGCGTTTTTGCATTACATGTCTCTCTCGATCAAGCTCAGGTCTCTGGCTATCTCTTTATATATATATATATATATATATATATATATATATATATATATATATATATATATATATATATATATATATATATATATAAATTAATTTATAATTCTAAAAAAGGATTTTAAAATCTCTGTAGCAGGAAATAAAAATCCCTTTATATAAAGTAAGCAGTATGTATATAACATTCATTCATTAATTTAACAAAACACTACAGTGTGTTGCTGAGAGAACTCAATGGTTTCAATTTAGCTATTTTTGCTGGTGAAATATTATCAGTTATGCATCTAAAATGTCACTTAAAATGAACATCCCTGAACTGCTGAACAAAATCAGTGTCACGTTTGGAATTGTTCTGACATTCGGGAAAAACAGCTCATGTGATAATGCTTGAAATAACACCATCATAGGCTATAAATAGAAACGTATAGGCGTTTGCGTGTCAGAGAAACAAATGTGCAGCTGTCTTTAAAATAAAAAGAAATTGAATTTGCATTTACTGCAAGGTCACAGCTGTTAGAGCATTTGAATACGGTTTTAAACGAGCGGTTCATTCATAAATTTGTATGACCTTCACTGTTGAAATACAAGAAGTACAACAGCACAAGGTTAAAAGGGGCGTGGCTACTTGGGATCTATAAAGGGTTGTTCTTTAGAACCTATGCTCATTAATTTGCGCAATTTTAGTAATGTTTAGTAATGTTGGGTAAGTCCCTTTTTCTGATCGTATAACTACGCATTTCGAAGAACATTCATGTGAACGCATTCGCAGGAAATAGCCTAACTTACTTCCGCACTAAAAAATAAGGTGGAGAATTTGGTTTGAAAGTGCACACGAAGCATACTTGGCTCTTTACGTTAAGCATATTTCTTGTGCATCGTTCTTATTGTGCCACCTTACGGAAAGCCTGTATTTGTTGAAGTTACTGTTACCAGCATCACCTCACTAAGGGTGTATGGGAATGATTTGATGACATCATCTGATTGCATCAATTCCAGAAACAGGCTTTTCACGAAACATTATAGCTACATCTATTTAATTACATCTCAATAGCAATAATACTTTGACAGGGAGTGACAAAATATTTAAAAACAGCATGAAATATGCTTACTAGTTGACCATTTTGCGATGTATGACCTGTTTGATAACGTTGACTTGGATTGTAATGAAATCAGCTCATTTCAGTGCTCTGTGTAACACCATCCTACACTGGATATGGTTGAGGATATGATATGGATATGAATACATTTTAGTTCATATTCATGTTGTCTTAAAATAACACAGTTGAGTACACTTTGACGATCTTAAGTTTATCTTAAGTACTAAAAAAAAAACTCATTTTTAGTATATTAAAGTACAAAATTTGCGCTCGAAAAATAGAGCACTTTAATTATTATACTTGTCTTTTACCTGGGGACATTCACAGTGTTGTCTATAAGCTGTGTGTTTGGGAGTCGTTGTCCTGTCGGAAGGTGAACCTTCTGCTCCAGTCTGAGTTTCTGAATGCTCTGGACTGGGTTTTATTTAAAGCCATCTCTATATTTTGCTGCACAGAGCGTTCCTTCTACTCTGATGACTCCTCATTTCCCTGCTGCTGAAACACAGCCCTACAGCATGAGTCTGCTACCAGCCTCACTTTACTTTTGGGATGGTACTCTGCAGGTCATGAGCAAAAGCTGGTTTCATCAAACATGATGCTTGGAATCGAGATTAATCCAACAGAATATCTTGTGTCTCAGAACCCGAGGGCACTTTTTTTTTTTTTTGCAAATTCCAAATGTGTTTTCATGTGTCTTAACTGAGGAGAGGATCAAGTCTTACCACACTGCCATAAAACCCAAAGTGATGTTTGTCTTTCTGTAGATTTCTTCTATCTCCACATACGATCGTGAAGCTTTACTAGAGTGACCATCAAGTTCTTGGTCACCCCTCTAAGCAAAACCCTTTCTCCATCAATTGCTCAGTTTGGACAGGAGGCTAGATCAAGGAAGAGTCCTGGTTGTTTCAAACTTCTTCCATTAAGGTTTACAAGACTACATGCTTCTGTGACCCTTCAGTGAAGCATCAACTTTTTTAAACTCTTTCACAGATGTATGGCTTGGTGCAAACCTGTTTCTCAGTTCTTTAGGCAGTTTCTATTCACCTCAATGTATGGTTTTTGCTCTGATACGCATTATCAGCTGTTAGAAACGTTTTATTAAGTCATGTGTGCCTTTCCAAATCATACCCATTCAATTGAATTTGCACAGGTTCACTTGACCTAAATGTAGTAACATCTACAAACAGTATGAATGCTCCTGAGCTATATTTCCAACTCCTTCAGATAGGGATATGAATACTTATGCTTTGGAATCATTTTATTTTTTTGTTTTTAATAAATTTGCCGTAGTGTATGGAGTGTAGATTGGTGTAAAAAATATGTATTTTAACATTTAACATTAAGTTAAACATAATGCAGCAACGTAAATGAAAAAACAAAACTAAATAGGTATCAATACTTTTACAAGGCACTGGGAATATATATATATATATATATATATATATATATATATATATATATATATATATAATCATGAACATGGTTGTATTGCTTCACAGTTTTGTGTAAACCATAATACTATTTTTTTATTATTATTTGATAAATAAGAACAAAATGTTTGAAAGAGCAGCATTTGTTTGGTGAAATAAATTAAGGTTGTAACATTATAAATATTTTTACTGTCACTTTTGGTAAATTTAATGCATCCTCCTTGAATAAAAAGTCATTTCTTTTTTTATTAAAAAGTATTATAAATATAGGTAATATTGTTTCATCATTGAAAGACACTGATTTGTAGCCTGCAAGATGAGCACAAAACAAACAAAAGTCTGAGGTTAATATGTAGAGAAAAACAGATGCAGATACAGATATAAAAATAAAAAGACAGTTTTATAAATTACACGCTACTTCCTTTAAATCTCCAGGATGTATCACAGCTGCATATTGTGTTGATCCATCCCAGAGCGGTAGTTCTTCAACACTTTTATCATAAAGAGCAGAGTACAAAGTTGGCAATGTTACACACATAAACACACTGACTCAAACATCTGGACACCTGTGGACTCTCTCAAACACACAGAAGATAAAAATAGCAGCAACATGAATCATACAGTGCACAAAAACTATAAGCTTAACCCAGATTTGTTTGACGTGCTGTTTTATGCGTGGCCATGGTGCGTTTCAGCGCTGTAACTGAGCACATATTCCCTGCAACCGTTCATCAGGCTGTTCACTATTCCTTCCCACTTCATGACGTGAGAGTATCAAGCTGGGCTCATGTCAGATAGACAGCAGCATTCCGGGAAAGCTAGCCTGCCTCCTCCCAGAATTTCCTGAAACAATCCCCAGGACAAATGAGTCACTCTTTCACATCAGAGAGCATATTTCACTCAAGTAACTTTTAATTATGGCACTTCATTTGCTTTTGCTATGTTTTGGTACTACAATGAATCAATTTCAAGTCAAACAGAGGAAGAAGGGGAGAAAAAAAAATCCCAAAATTGCATAATTATGTTGGCTTGACAAAATGTATATACTCATTTACTAAAGAATTAATTTAATACTGCAAATGTGGCCTACAGCTTTTCAAGGTCTGACCACCAAAGCCTAACTGCACAAATATGAGAAACAAGTAATGCAATTAATTTCAAAGTCCAAAGTTCAAATTTGTTTAACTCTCTGTAAAGACCATTAGTAGACTCATACATCACGCCTCGATCTACCTTGACCTAAATTGGCAATTGAGTATAGCTTTACATTTTGAATGTACAATAATGAATCATGTCTTTAAAGGTGCTTTATGTAGGATTTCCACTAAAGCATAAAAATACTATAACGTTTGCAGATACTTAAGAAACATGTTAAGTTAACATGCTTATGTGAAAAACAATGCAACAGTCAATTATTCTCCTTTGAAATGTGACTTCCGGCCGGAATGTCTGCCGCTGTTTTGGTTTGTGAAACCCGCCCACTGTCCGTTTACCCAATCGTGTTTGAACCCGGGTTGCCAGTTTGCAGAAACCACAGCGTATTTATTTCAATCGTAGAAGCTGGAAAATAAAAGGGATGTGGCGGGAATCTGGCAACCTGCGTGTGCGTCAAGTCTGAGTAGGGCGGCGAGTGAAAAAAAAAAACGTCTCCGGTATTTTGAATTTCGACTGCAATAACTAGTTCGACCACTCGGTGCCAATTCTACATTTAGCACCTTTAAGACACTGTATAATGCCATATTAATACCTCTCCTCTCTATATAAATTGTAATCGGGCTTAATAACTATTATACTTAATAACAACAATGTATTTTAACTGTTTATCGGTAGCTAGCCTAGTTTCTATGCTAAAACATTCTAGTCATGTACTAAAAAAGGTGGTAGCAATGCTAAACATGCTAAAACATTCATTGTGGAATAAATAGAAGAAACATAGCAACACATTAAAACAAGGTAGCTTGCTTAAATAAACATGCTAGTAAAAATTAGCGTGTGTTAGTGTGGACCGTGTGAAACTGTTTAGAACAAATAATTGAATAAACCAATCCTGGAACTGGAAATACCCAAACCAAAACCCCAACATGATTTTACCGTAAAAAAACAACAACAACAACAACAACAACAAAACCAGTTAAACCATAACCACAAATTAACCATGTAAGGTTTTACTACACCAACCATATTTTAACCATGATAATTGTAGCTGTGGTTTTGCAAACGGTAATCAATACTCTAAAAACATTTTTACTGCCTTTCCACCATGGTAATATGAATATATATATATATATATATATATATATATATATATATATATATATATATATATATATATACATCCATTCATTCATTCGACTCTCTGGGTTACTGGCAATGAAAAGTTCACCTGTTGAATCTGACAATCAAATGTAAACCGTTATTTCCTATAGGCCTATGTCCGATAGAGCCCTCCCTGGTTAAAAACAGCACATGCTGGTTAGGGATGTTTGAAGCTGGGATGCCGGTTTAAGATGGTCCTTTGCTGGGTTTTAATCTGGTTTGACTGCTAAGGAACAGCTCAAAACAGCCTCCCAGTTTTAAAACATATGCAGTTTTTTACAGTTATTTTACATTTTCCAAAAAAAGCTCAAGCTCAAAAATCATCCAAGATGGCAAACGGAGTAACAAAGAGAGTGATACAGAATATTTCTAATGTACTGTTTAAAACTGTCTGTGGTGGTGTCATTAGCTTAGCGACATGCTAATGCTTATTTCTGCTGAAAGTGAAGTAAACCAATTGTGAGTCAAATCTTCTGTGACTTCTTTATATTCAATACGTGAATCGCCTGTCCACTTTCTACCACAATGCACTGGTGGTCCTGATTATCCATAACCAGCTGTGCAGACCTTTGAATGAGCTGTGAGAATTAGTGATGAAGTCAAGGTTCAGCGAGATCCTGATGCATCATTTATCCTTTCTGAACTGAACTGTAGCAACTCCCTCAGTTGCAGTTGTCTTAAGATGACTATCACTCTTTTGTCAAGCGTTGGCACTGCTGGAGTGTTAAGCAAATGATCGCTTCTCTTACCTCTTTTCAGTCATAAAGACAAAATGCACCGTGAAATGATATGCTTTATAAATGCATGTAAAAGATATTAAAGAAATTGTTCAATCCAAATCTCCCTTTCTGAAATATTGTGCATTTGATCATTTTAAGCAGTGGTCTAGGAGGATATGATTATATAAATCGGGTGCGTTAATAAAGAAACATCCAAAATGTGCAGTGCTGGATTCCAAAACCAAGACCTTAGAAGTACTGACTAAGCAGACGCCTTCATCCCAGGCGTGCTTACAATACAAATGAGGAAAAACACAAGCAATTCATCATGAAGGAGATAAACAATATTAGCTTTTCCTGTGAATGGCAAATTTCAAAACTGTAGAGGCATCTGTTCTTATGTATTAAAACCTGGCTTGGCTTGAGCAATAGACATTCAACGGCAAATGCATTTTTTGAGACAAGAGGCGAGGATGAGTAAATAATGACATGGTTAGAACAAAATAATATAACCTCTGTGAAAAAGAAGTGCACTTGATTGTATTAAATAGATATGTGATGGTCAAGTCCTGTAAGCATATATGTTAAAATAATAATAATAATAATAAATGCACTTGAAAATAATATTGAAATGAAAAGTCCCAAAGCAGACCCGATTTAATTATACATTTAATTATTAAATACTATGCTTAACTCTCATAAGCGCAAATAACACGCAGTTCATTCTTAGGCTTACTCCATCTCAAAATGTGTTCTTTGGGAGACACAATTTAAGATTTTGGATGAAATTGTGACTGTCAAACACTGAATGCTTCATTTGACAATGGAAAGAATAGCACCATCCACAGGACATAAAGCTTTGGCGTATTTCACAGGGTTAGGGCTGGACAGCAACCCAAAAATGCAATAGCCAAAGCCTTCGTATGACTAATATTCATGGTTATTATGAGGGGATTTATTAGAATACAGGCACTTTTGCCAGCATTTATATAATAGCATGAATCTAATAAACCTCCACCATTCATCAGTTACATAGTCAAACCCACTCTTTTACTTTCATAACGGACTCACCTTGGGCAAAACTCGCTTGAAGATGAACAAAACAAATCATATATAACGCATTAGCTGTGATAAATTTCTAATGCTTTGCCTTGCCTTGCCTAATGCAGTTTTCCTATTTCTATGCGACATGCAAGACATTTCTGCAGTAAACTAGAAACTATAAAAAGAAATCCAGCAGAGGGCACTACATGAGCATCATAAAAAGGCTGCACAGCCCTGAAGACCAGGGGCCGTTTACACAAAGATGAATTTTTTTATTCACTATTAACTCTCAAAAGAGTTCCTAGCTAGAGTTTTGCTTAAAACTCGTTCACAAAACCGATAAGAGCACATTTCCATTAGTTTTAGCAACAAAATAGCAATTTTGCCAATTATTAATATGCTATTTGGATATTTAAAATGTTAAATTAAGTGGGGAGTTGATGAAGGTTGGTTTAAATACCTCTACGCTGATTTCCTCTCGAAAGGTTTGAGGATGATCAAGGTATAAATTCAGACGAGCTCGAAAGCGTTCTTCTGGGAAAGCGATGTTTTCTTCCTCACCGCTCTTACATGGATGTCATTTTTGGTCAGGATTGGATTGGGGATGTATGAACAGCGACCTTTATTGATGCAAGAGAAGCGCAGTTCCTGCGATGTTGTATTTGGGTCTTTTTGTGACTTCCCTAGAGAAGGCGGGTCGATCTGGGAAGGCTTGTTACTACGTCCTGAGTTTTTTCCCATTCGTAGATAATGCCTTTCACTGAAGCTGAAGTCTGTAGTAATGCACTCAAGGCAAAATCTGCATGAAGGCCATCTCGCACAGGAGCCACTTTCAAACCAAACAGCTTTCTGATGAGTCAGCACCCCAAATCCACCTTTGCTGAGCTTAAGCAATATGGTGTGCAGCTCAATTTTTCACAAAAACACATGAATTTCCATAGAAATGAATTGAATTTGTATTTGTATATGCATTGGTATATTTGAGTCTCAGACCAAGGGCGATTTTCTTTTTATAATGGTTTTGTAGTTCTTTACATTGGCTGATTTGAACGAGTGGGTTTTGGCAATTTGGCAAACACTGGTTTGGCAATTTAGTAACAACTAGTAGCTTTTCGATGATTATCATGTTTTGTTTTGTTTTTTCAATGAAATTATCACAATCATATAAATGCCAAATATCGGGCTTCTCATGTGTATGGCAATAAAGAGTCAGAAAACATCATAATAAATGAAGACATCCACAAAATGTGGTTTTGTCAGATTTGCTCACTTCTGGTTACAAATTTGTTACTGGTGTATAATGGTTAAGTAGAAGTAAACACACACACACACACACACACATTGGTATCGGTGGTTTATGAGGACTCTCCTTGGGCGCATGGGTTTTTATATTGTACAACCTGTATAAAAGTATTGCTCTACACCTAAACCTACCCCTTACAGGAAACTTTATGCACTTCTTCAGATTTTAAAAACCCAACACTCATTTAGTACGTTTTGAGCCTTTTTGAATTATGGAGAGATTGTCAGCGCCCTCATAAACCACCTTCAAAATTTAATACCTCTCTCACATCCATGTTATTAAACACATTTGTGTCCCCATAAACCACAAAAACCAGCACACACACACACTTTACTCAGTAACTGTGATACTTCTACTGCATATGCAACACTAATTCCTGACTCAAATCCATGACCCTAAAATAAAAGCAAAACAATTATTTTGATTCATTTCAAAAATGTATTTTTTTCCAGCCAAGACAACTACATACATTACATAGTTCATGAAAAACATGTTGAAGTGTCTGAATCTTACAGTTAAACAACATACAAGTATTTATCATCAAAATCGCTGACTCTGCTTGCATTCACACCCAATACTAACACACATGGACCTTTTCACATGTCTATGTTACCATTTGCTTGAGTAGCATTTTTTACTTTACAAAACAAGAATAAAAATATAGAGAGGATACACGAGTCAGACTTGCAGAAATAACTGTATGTCGTAATTTGCCATCTCTTCCTCATGTGCAACCACATTGTAATCATAAGGCGATACAGAACAAAGCCAGTGTTAGGTACAGTTTGTACAAAAGCACATTGTAATTTAAAGAGACAGAGAGAAGTAGAGAGAGCGAGAGAGATATAGAGAGAGAGATAGAGAGATATGAGAGAGAGAGAGAGAGCGAGTAGATATTAGTTTATATATACACAAGAGATAGAGATTAGAGCGAGAGATGCAGACACACAGAGAGAGAGCGAGAGACACAGCCCAGAGAGACAGAGAGAGACACACAGAGAGAGAGAGAGAGAGAGAGAGAGAGACACAGAGAGAGAGAGAAAGAGAGAGAGAGAGAGAGAGAGAGAGAAAGAGAGAGAGAGAGAGAGAGAGAGAGAGAGAGGAAAGAGAGAGACACACAGAGAGAGGAAAGAGAGAGAGAGAGACAGAGAGAGAGAGAGAGAAAGAGAGAGAGAGAGAGAGAGAGAGAGAGAGAGAAAGAGAGAGAGAGAGAGAGAGAGAGAGAGAGGCAAAGATAGAGACACAGAGAGACAGATAGAGAGAGAGAGAGACTATAGAGAGAGAGAGAGAGAGAGAGAGAGACAGAGAGCAGAAAGAGAGAGAGAGAGAGATTCAAAGAGAATAGAGAGCCAATAAAACTTAGAAAGAGAGATTTAATAATAATAATAAAAATTGCGTAACGTTTATAAATAAGAGTCTGTGAAAAGGGTCCATTCAACAGTGTTCAGTGGGGATGCCTGTGCTTTCGTTGGTAACACTTAAGGTTCAATTAATTAACATTACGTGAATGCATTAGGTATCATTAACTAACAATAAAATAATAGTGTTAATGTTCTACATATACTAATATATTTGTTATTTGCTGAAAAACTCAAAAAACATTTCAAGTACAAACATTCATTAGAATTAACATTATTAAAAAACCACAGCGTTTGCAAGATTAATAAAAATATTTCATTGTGGGAACATCACTACATCATCTTAAAGCACTGCTGGCAGCCGACATAATGAATTCATTAATGTTAACAAACTGAACCTTTTGTAAAGTCTAACTTAAAGTGTTTTTTAGGAAATACAGAGTCCTACGTTGATTATGCATCTGGCAAACAGGAGAGCTACTGGTGCAGAGTCTCGCTCCCAAAGAGAGCTGCCTCTATGGTGAATGAAATATAATAACACAAAACACGCAGCTTGTTGGTGGCCAAACACAAAGTCCAATTCAATTTTATACGTAAATCATTTCAGCAACAAAAAAATTGAACAGCCAACCAAGGAAGACAAGAAGGAATACACCACAGCACTGCAGGACCCCCAAAAAATGATGTAAAGACACCAGATTAATTTAAATGAAACAAACCGAATTTATGGATTCAAGATTCCAGTGGCTTTATTGGTAATATCAGCAATATATAAAGATATGATTTCTGGGCTTATCAGTATCAGTTTGATTAGGTCAATACTTCAAAACTACAAATGTTTTCAATATTAAGTTCTTTACATTTTTTATCTGTGTTTTTAAATAAAACAAAATACTTTCTTTTTTTAACAATATTATTTCCAGTTTTGGATCGTTAAATAAATGATTCCTGGATTCCAATCAAATTCACTTTCCTTATGTGCATGATATTTAGGGGATTAAAAAAAAATATACATTTATAACAATAACTATAATATCGCTTTTGGTTGTAACAGCAAAATAAATGCCCATTGGCCCATTTTTTAAGTCTCCAAGCATTTTCTGGTTTGAACTTTTGGGATTTTTCATAGTTTTTTTATTTTTAAGAGCTTTGGTTGGGGGAAAACCTCCATATCCCATGGTGCACTGGGCTCGATTCACATTCATGAGTCCCTGTCCTGCTTTTAGCATTAAACAGTTTGTTTTAACGTTAATGCGTGTGTGTTATATACTAATACACTGTTAAACCTGAGTTATGCAGGTCTTCTTCTTTGTGGATATCCGGAGGCTTCTTTGTTACGCCGCTTCATTCACGCCATGGTGACGAATGGTCAGTGTTTACTTGAAGAAGATTTGGGGCTACTCCTGTAGCGACAGGCGCCGCCCGTAACCTTTCGGCGCAGGCTGTTCAGGTCCGCCCTCCCACGCTATACTGAGGAGCTCGAGGAGGAACGGCATTCTGGGTGATGGAGTTCAGGCGGGAGAGGGGTGAGCCAGGAGTTGCGAGACCCTGTTCGCTGAGAGTAGAAGAGGGAGATGGGTTCAGCTTGCTCCTGTGGAAGATTGAGGAACGGTTACAGATCGCAGCGTCAGGAAAGCGGCTGGAGAAAGGGAAGGTGGAGAGAAAGCTCAAGAACGAGGAAACTGAGGTGAAGCAGGAGGAACAGCAGGAAGTTTAGCACCGCGGGCGGCAGTCAGCGTCAGCGAGCGGTGGCAGTCAAAGCTACAGCAGAGACAGGATAGTTGCTAAAGCGCAGAAGAAGGGCTTTGTGTTTGGGTTGTTAGTGTCTCAGTGTCATGTTTTAATCTCTGAAAGGAAAAAGCGAGAGGTGCGAATCAGCATTCGAGGAAGGCTCAGACGGAAAAAGGATTCTGCATAGAAAGGAGGGGTTATATAAAAGCATAAAGGAGAATATTTTTACATTCTCAAACTAATGGTTTTAATTTCCTTTTTTTTTTCTTTTGCATTGGTCTGAAAAGAAATGCAAAAAACATTATATCAAAATTGGGAAAAACTAACTTGTATTTGTTGTGAACAGGCCTTAAATGAATGAAAACCCTCAGGAAAAGAAGCCGAACTTCAGAATTCTTTTAAAAAGGGTAATTATGGAAAATTACGCTTCAAAACAAGATGCTTTGCAGCGTTAAAAATGATTTCAAGGACATGCTATTTTTAATAAAATCAATATTATGCATTGACTTATTTATTTCAAATGCAATTAGTTGAATTTGTGCTTTTAAATGCATTTCAGTAGGGCTTAAGTAGATTTTGATAATAAAGATTTCATAATTTCATGTTTGTAGCTAAAGTGACAAAGCATTTTCTTGTAAACTGAAATATACTTTTAAGCTATTTTTAATTGAAGCGTGTATGCTTCGTGTAATTGCACATTTATATTGAAAAGTTGTACAATTTTGTACATTTTTTAAAATGTCAATAACACATCAAATAAAACAAATATGAAAGATTTAAAATTTATACTTAAGTACAACAAGTACAAGTAAGCACACTTCTTTTCTACAAGTGATAACTCGGCCAGAAATGAAAAACTCTGCCATCATTTCCTCATCCTTGTCGCTCAGAACCTTTAGTGACTCTCTTTTATTTACTCACCACAAAGGTGAGTAAATTATGACAGAAATTTTTCTTTGGTGAACTATGCCCAAAATGGTGCACTAAGCCATTTATTTATGTGGACTTTCTTTATCACGACAGCTTCACGGTGTATAAAACACATTAAAAAGCTAGCAACGCCGACATCACGGATGAACAGCCTTTCCTAAACAAAGTATGACTACGGGTCTACATATTTCAGAGAGAACTGGGATTGAAATAAATAAATAAATGACTTAGTGCATAGTTAATACTGGTAACGATTATATGCAAATTTCACGTAATGTCCTGTAATAAAAAAAAACCAAACAAACAAAAAGAAAAGCAGGTGAGGTTAAAGAAATGAATTGTGAATGAAAGTTATCAAAACATGATTAATAAGTAAAATCATATGATTTGATTAGATAATGTGTTTGAACAGTATAATGATGAAAAAAAAAACGGTATTACTTTAGGGACCAATCTCTCACTTAAACTAGTACGCATAATATGGTATAAATACTGGCTACTTATTATAAGTTGCCAGTTATAAAAAGCCTTATTCTGCATGACGCATGTTTGAGATTCCTTTATCCTATCCCAAACCTAAACTATTAATCAACAGATCTTCGTTACACTCGTGTCACTCGGAGCGATCAAATGAGAATCTACCAACACTATCTATGGAATTACGACAATGAGGTCCGATGTTATTCTTTACACTGTCATCAAGATACGGAGAGAGAAAGTGGGCAGCCACGCCATCGGTTTCAAACCTGTCTCATTTGATAACTGAAGCGCAACCCGCGCGTTTTTCCAAACCTGAAATAGCTCTCTTCTGCGTTCCGAGTTGTGTAAATGATAGGTGTAACCTTAGCAAAACCACATGCGTTTAAAACTAAACGCGCAATAGCCAGCCTTGCCAAACAGCCGAACAACAAACTACGAACTAAAACACAATTAGATATAGTTTCAACTTCATGATAATTTAGGTGATAGATATGTGTAAAAAAATAATACCAGCTTGACAAAAGATCCAGTTAGGTCAACTTTCTGGCTTTCAATATATCTTATGAACCGCATTTGTAAGAATCACAAAGGTGGCTCTTTATATAGCTGAGTCGTAATTTATTATTTAATATGGCATCGCTTACTTAAGATTTGATTATTAGATTTCAGTTTAATAAAACCACGATCTGAAGCTGTTCTAATGAAACTGAAAAGAGATCTCGAAATTTCACAATGGTGTACTTACATCTATTAAACTGTATCAGAATCAGCTCAGTGAGTTTATGGAAATATTTATACTTATAAATGATGTAAAGTCGTAACTCAACTGCAAGATGGCAGATGAAATGTTGCGAAAACAGATTGTAATATTTTTATGAATCGATGTGGACCTACTAGTAAATACGTCCTGCTGTGCTGTAAGCTTCATGATTCAGTCATTGTGTTTACATCTTGGCGCTGTCACGGATATCCCTAATACATTCTATTATTATTCTTCCTCTGTAAATTTCTAAAATTAATTCAGCCCTAAATGATTATCTAGAACACATTCAAACTTTAATTAGACAATTTCAGTGTGTTAGGTCTTTTGTTATTGTTTTTAAACAAGTGTAAAATTTGATAAAAAAATCTTTAACTTTAAGAATGTGCTTCAGTGTAACACTTCAAATCTATCATCTTTGTATCCCATATTTTAGAATTGAGTCACAGTACAATTGACAAAATTTAAAATAAATCAAAACTGAAATTTAGCTAAATAAATAAATGATTTAGTCTTTGATATTTGCAAACCGAATTGACTCTTGCATATATTTAAATCACTTTTTTATAAAAATCTTTTTTTTTTTAATATGAAATGAGTTACATTAAAATTACATATCAACTATAGTGTGTTATCAAATATGTTTGTTTCGCCAGTGGTTTATTCTGAATTCATTTATTTTTATATTTTGTTTTCATTCATTTATTTTAGTTTCGTTTATTTTATTATGTATCAACTAAATCACACTGAGAAATGCCGCCTTCATAACTAGGTAAAATAATTATTTTCTTTCATTTCAGTTTATTGTATTTCAAGTAACTTTTTACGTTTGTGATTTTAGCTTCAGTTTTAGTTCACTGTATGTTAGCCCCCTTGGCGCGAAATTAATAGTGTCGGATGGCCCAGCGTGAGACTTTAAGCGTGGATGTACTGAAGCATGTTAAAGAGTAAATGGGGATGATGGATGTCAAAGAGTAACTATAGAGCGACATGAGGTTGGTTAGTTTTGGTTCGCTGGGCTTGGATTATTTGGTTGAGCACCTCTACCCTGTTCAGATCTAGCTCGAGGACTACAGGCCTCTAAAGTCTAAGCAGGGGCTGGATGCAAACAAACAGGGACAAAGCGCAAGGGTTTGCTCTCCTTACATCGTGCTGCATTCACCATTGCAGGATGTACCTCTGTATACAAGGGTTTGAGAAACCCGCCTGGCCTGACGCATCTGTAACACAGCGCACATTTATTAGACACGCTTAGCGGCAGAAAGAGAACAGAGACAGACAGGCACAAGAGGATATACTAGAGCGGGCAGTCTGGTGAATCGGAGCGGTTTTGACGAAGTTTGGTAATCTTCCAATTTTAGGGTAAACCACCCTTTTTAAGATTGAACTTTGGTCATTCCAGCAGTAAACATAAGCAGTGACGTTCGAAGAGACACATGGATGGGCTGGACATGGACAGGATGTGTTCTAAAACGCTACAAAGACAATTAAAACCAGGAGAGCACAAAGCGGATGAGAACTACTTAATGTCACTAAACAAAGACGATTCTTACAGAGGCTGCGAAGGCATGGGACCCGTTGCAGGTACTGGCACCAGAATGGCCTTGATCGGTAAAATTGCATCTCGTCTGAACATCCGACTGAAATACAGAAAAATACAGCAGCTTTCAGTGAATTGTTTAACATTTATCCCTAAATACAATCGATTAATGTGTTTTATCGTGTTTAAAACGTAGTTTTCGGTTAACCGAGACTAGTCATTGCGCTTGTTAAAAAAAATAAATATAACCTCATCGTGCATCTCCTTACTACTAAATTGGTTATTCTCAACATTTTCTATTTAGTAAAATTTTATTTCAACTACTTTATTGTTGAAAAAAAAAAAAAAAAAAAGAAATTATTTTAAAATCATAAAAAGTACCATTCTTATTTTTACCTGTAATAAGCCCTACAGTAAGAACTAATATGCATTTATTTTACCTTCACAAAATAAATTCACAAAAGAATTCATATGAATTAAAAATAAGATTAATACTACCTGAATGTAGAAAAGTTCTTGAGGTAGTAACCAGTTCAAAAGATTGTCCCTCATCATCAAGTCACTATTAGACACAAATCCAGTATTAGACAAAAAAAACTAATATATAAAAATGGGTAAAATAAACTGTTGTAACAACTGTAACACAGATCATGATAAATGCTGTCTTGTTTTATTACTGTTTGTTTATGCATAATTGTTGTACTAATATGCAAGGTCTGCCCCAAACAGCGAAATTTTAAACACTCGTCTAAGCAGTCACTGATCATGCCATTACCACAAACTTGGCAGCCTGGAGTAAATAAAAAAATAAAACAAATGTCATGTTGTCTGACCGATCCTGACAGATCACATGCATCACCAGGGCGTCTGCTCAGTGTGTGTTTTCATCCGGAAGATCCATTTTTTAAGGTTAGATATTGCTAACATCACTACGCTTCCTTAGAACTTGATTTGGTGGATGATTTCTGATGAATCTGCTCTTTTGAAATGTTTAGCAGGTGCTTTCCAGATGATTTCCCAGGCGGCAAAACAATCTGTGCCCTAATGACTGCAGTAGCGGATTTAAATGCATGCATTTAAAGTTACGACAAAAAAATGGAAGTAGGATTACGAATTTCTATTTTTTTTTAAATACATCATGGGTAATTCTAAAATTAATTAAAGTATTAAATCTGGGGCCCATAACATTTTAGTTAAAATGTTTCCAAAATCAGATATATTGAGCTAGTGTTAAAAAACTATTGCCATGCTTTAGATTTACAACAGTTTAGCTTAAAATGAGGCTTTTAATTTGGGTGGTTTGATGTAATAAAAAGCCAAATCGCTCGATTAAATCACCACTGGTGGCGTGATTTCGGTAATGCTTTTTCACCGGGTTGGTCTGAACAAAGCGTGGCGCACTTGTTATTTGTTCAGATGGCAATATTAGGTGAAAATTCGTGGCGTAGGCTAGGACATTAGATTCATCCATGGGCACAACCCAATGCGCGGAACATAATTCCCACAAGTACCTGCAGTTCCGGAGTTTTCAAACATAGATGGCGACGAAGAGCCAAAACGGACTGCAGCTGCAATGTCGAAACGTAACCATGCTATAGTGCAACTCCTAGCGAACAGTGAGGCAGTAATTGAGTATTCGTCTACAGTTTCCTCTGATTTAACCACTGGGCGTATGTATGCAGACTTCCCTTTTTTGTGGAGGCCGAATGACAAGGGGTGTGGCAGAAGCGTGTTTGGGAAACCATTTTTGAAAAAAACACTTAGCAACAACAACAAAACGAAACAAGACAACAAGACAAAACACTAAACTAATAAGAGCAGGCAAGCCCCGAAGCACTACCGACTGGCATTTGCCTCCTGCACCTTGTTCACTTCTTTTGGAAGAATGACACAAATGCGGCTCTCGTTCTCAAAACAAAGTTTCATTCGGCTGACTTATTAAATATCGTCTTTATTCATGAGGTGACTGAGCAATGAGCAAACATTCAGCCGTTCTGAGCGTGTGCAGTGAGGAAGTGCAGGCCGAGCAGTGCTGAGCAGCGCGGGCCTGCTTGATTATCAGCCCTGAAATAGACTTTGTGTATCTACTGTATGGTTAGCCTCTGACCAAGCCTCCTTCCTATTGCCTGCCGTCTCACACACACACACACACACACACACACACACACACACACACACACACACACACACACACACACACAGAGTAGGAGAAAGTCAGTTTGCTTCCTTTGCTCTCGCTGAAGCTGTAACAAGTTCTTGTCACTTTCGACAAAACAGCTGTCTTTTGCGATGGTATTTGGCAAATACTGTACTTTATCCCCGGCTATCAACGGTTTCAGTTTTAAATAGGTTGGATGCGGAGTAAACATTCAAGCAAAAAAAAAAAAAAAAAAAAAAAAAAAAGCGGTTTAATAGTCTCTGCTATTCTTAACCCCGTCGCAGAATAAAATAGATGAAGCCTCACTATAAATCCATTGAAGTGTGTTTTGTCAAACATTTCGACAGGAAGTTGTGTGTTTAGACAGTGGAACAACCATTGTTCTGCCCCTCAGTCAAAACAATTAATAACCATTTACCACGAGTTTAAAGGACTACAGGCAAAGAAGTGGGTGTTGTGATTTCTTTATTTTAGAGGAAACCGTCATATGCTAAAAAATGGGCTTTCATCAATACTCTAATCAGTATCCCCTCACTCTTGAAACTGTTAACTCGTCACATTTCAAACCTGCATTGTAGAGAGCTTTTGTTACAAATTTCTGTCTGTAGGGTTAACAATTCTGATGGTTTAACTCCCATAATGTGGTTTAGACAGGCTTATATCTCAGTATTTCTTACTTTTTAAAAAAAATTACAAGTGCCACCCATCGACTGGGGTTGGGAACCATAGCATTAAAAAGCAGCTTTCCCAAGTACTTACTGAGCAGAAACTACAACAAAGAAAATGTATATATTTGGTTCCACTTTATATTCTGTATTTAAATCCTGAATCACAACTTTCACATTTGTGACTTAAGCCAAATATATTCAGTATTAAATATATTTGAGGAGAATGTCCAAATAAAAGTCCCAGAGTCTATAAAAGTGAAAGAAAAAAAAAAAAAAAAAAAAAAAAAGTATAGTAGATTCACTTTGAAATGTTGACATAGACATTTATATATATATATATATATATATATATATATATATATATATATATATATATATATATATATATATATATATATATATATGTTTATCTAGTGGATAACTTTATTTAATTAGGAAAACTTTAAAACAACTATAAATATCATTATAACTTGTGGCATGACAAAGTCTTAATTGTCATTTTTGATTTTAAAGGCAAAAAAGTATGCCATGTATGTCTCTGCAGATATTTTTAACATAGGTATTATATTTGTTTCTAAAACATTATTATGAAATCCCGAAATTAGGTATAAAATTTAAAAAGCAAGATGTGTTAGCTACAGTGTAGTCCCAAGCAATAGCCACTGATATAGACATGTTCTGACACTGTCAGCCTGTTGACACAAAGCAAGAGGAATTCATAACTTACTGTAGACAAGTTCAAACAACCACTAAATTAAACACACACACACACACACACACACACACACACACACACACACACACACACACACACACACACACACACACACACACACACACACACACACACTCTTATAGTCTCCACTGGATTTAGCTTTCACTCCCATGAGTCACTGGTCTAATTCTAGGGGCACATATGTAAATATACTTCATTGGTGAAATGTGATTGGACACAGGATCAGATGTACGAACAATACACAGGCCGGACTTTCACTTATCAAGATTAAGGAGCTTACAGACAGGCTCATAGGTGCACAGGTGCAAAACACAATGAAACAAAGAGCAGGACAGGCCAGTGGCTTGTGACGAATCCAAGGTCAACAGCAGTGTGCAGGACTCTAGAGATGCAGGAGGAGGAAGCAGAGGGAGAGACTAACCATGTCTGATTTGAGTAGCTGGGCGCATATTGTCATCCAGCAGAAAGTATCTCCTTTTCCGAAGTTTTCATCTGGAATAAAGACAGAAAGGTTTCTTTTGAAAGTTAGCTGTGCTTTATGTGCAAAGCCTTTTCTCTGCCAAACTTCAATGCGTGAACGCGTTCAAACCAACAATTATTCAGACACTAGATATCATTTCTGTAATTTTTTTGTTAGTGGGTACAGGAAGATGTAAATGCATTTATGTAAGAGATGATAGTGGTGAAGTTAGCGACATACTACACTAAAAATAATGAAATCAACCTGGTCTGATAAAAATATGTACCTCTGAGCACTTTTGCCTTGCTGCCACGTGTTACGCGGTTTTAAGAAAGGCACTGAGTGGCGTTAAAACACAGGTTCCATCGTGAACCACAACCCGTTTTATTAAGAGCGATATAGTTTATGAATTGCGGCAGTTCAGAATTAAATTATTAATAAGTTAATGCTTTACTATGTTGAAATATGCCTATACCGTCAATCCCACACCTACGTTGAGTGATTGACCGTGCAAAACAGACACATTTGTTGTTGCAGCTATGCCATTTCAACTTCTTTTACTTTTACACAGTTTTGTTGAAATGTAGTTACATAGTTCAAACAAAGCTCTTGCCTCTCAAACGCATCTCTGTACTCTGCTGACTACTAGGAACAAACTCGTCATATGATATGAAGCTGGATATGTGTATGCTGCGTTCAAAAGCATGTTGTAAAATAAACGTCAGAGTTCTACCTGTAGTGTTCATTTCTTTAGAAAACTGCGGTGATATGTACTTACTGGCACGCATTCCAGTATCACCAGCTAAAAAAGGCACAGAAGTATGTTTATATAACCTTGTATTAAGTCAAATAAAATAGTAGAAATTTGGGACCAGAATTATTCAGATACTTTGCATATTCCGCCCGAAGTGTTTTTCTTTAATTACTAATGCTTGACCTTTACAGCACAGGCTGAACAAAATTAAGCGTTGCTTGGTAATTAGTTGACTAAATTGGTATTTATCTAATTGTGTGCTTAAATTAAACAGCTGACAGCTATTCAGCGATTCATTTGCGAGACAGTATAACGGAAGGATGGCATTATCAAAATGAATTAGTTCTTGACACAGTTTAACTCTGGGTACTCTTGTCATATTTTATTACCATTTGTGGCTTTGGCCAACAGAACTGCGATAATGTAAGAAATGCTGAAGGTGTCTGAATAAGGTTTGTTTGTGGCATAGCCCTTCCATGTATCATAATGCGATAACTTACATCTTCTCTAAATTATCAACATGCGTGTTAAGCATTATCCGTCGATACATCAGGCTTTTGTAGAATGTTTTACTTGTCCACCTGTCATGCTCAAGCATTGCTTACATTTTCCCCACAATAAAAAACGGTACAACTTTGGCTTGATCCAATAAACTAGAGTATTTAAATAATATTATCTTGCTAAGACCTTACATTGTTGGAAGATACAGAGCGAGTGACATTTTTATTTTCATTTATATACATTTTATGCAAGTATTCTGCTATATATTATCTAACTGACTTACATTACATGCTATCAGAATTTCATCATTTTGTATAAATGAATATCATTAACTGCATCAAGTTGCATGTTTCTGCTTATTTGGACTTCGTTAAATGTGTGTAAGTGTTTTCCCCCTTCCCAAGCATGAAATCTATATTCTATCATCCCGAGCCTAAAAGTCGGTTATGAAATGTGATACTCAACAAAAAATGCATATACAAACATTCTGCACTTTTACTCACCCAGCTCCTGTTTGACACAATATCCAGCTTTAATGACTGACTGGTCTTGGTTACTCCGGCTCAGGTAAACGTTGTGGCCGAGAGAGTTTTCTCAACCGGCTCTTATCTGCACCGTTCACGGCCTTCCCCTTTTCCTGAGACAGCGACATACAACGTGTTGATTATGTCTATTTATTTCCTCTGGCACATGCTTTGAAAAGTTTTAATCCAATTGAGTATCATGATGTATCAAGATAAACGACTGATTATCATGAAACTGCTCAGCGTTCCTACAGGATTTTGTATTTGCAGTTTTAATGTCGTTAATGTCTGAGTTAAATGGCCTGTGGTGGTGATGATGGTATCTCGATAATCTCGGTCTTGTAGGACACTTGTTTAGTAGCGCCTGATGTATCCACATGCTTCTGCTGCATTATGGGCCACCTGCTCCACCTGACTTTGGCACCTGGCGAAAGTAAGAAAAGACAAAGCCTTAACTAATTTGTATGGGCATTTGCTTTCTTTATACATTTCTAAGTTTATTTACATTTGGAATCAGTAAGTCTGATTTTTTTATTGTGGCTATTATGAGATTTCTATAAAAAAAAAAAAAAAAAAAAAAAAACACTGACCTCATATATAAAATCCTAAAAATAAATGCATCACACGTTTCCCACAAAAATATCAAAGAATCACCAATCATCATATTAGAATAATTTCACAGGCCTGGCTGCACAAAATTAGCTTTCCTTTATAAATGTCTATTACATTTTAAATATATTAAGATTGAAAACTAATTTAAATAAATGCCAATTTATAATACAATTTTTTTATATTTCACAATATTGGAATTTACAGTCAAATAAATGCAGCCTAATTGAGTGTTGAGAGACATAAACATCTTACCGTGCCAGTTACTTTTTGTAATGATGCATGTATTAAAGTTTTTAATTCTCTCCCAGCACTTGGCCAAATAAATAATAATAAAACACTGCAATTTGACAAATAATCAGAACATTTCTTTTCCCTGGTATAAATGAATAGGTACATTACATGGTTGAGCAATGCAGTGATCAGTAAACACCAGTATGGGCTGACTGACACTACTGATTCTGTAGGGATGGCAGTTCCTGATTCCAGTGTGGCCAAAAATACTTTACTCATCAATACACCATCACTACAGATGCAGCCCCTGACCCAAAACGAAACCGCCAGTTCTAATCACATTTAGCATCAGTGGCAAACCGTCCCTGCGCTGCATGATAACTCTGCCGGAACATTCAAACAATGTTATTACTTAGCATCTACGTTATGATTTGACATCGTCCATATTGATATTCTGATTCTGTACGCACGTATAAATGACCCAATGTGTTTTAAGCTGGATGAAGATGATTATTAATATCAGCATATAGATGGCTGGCATATGCAAAATATATAAACAAAAGCAAAGAACACATGTACTGGCGTACTTTCACATTAGAGGTTGTGATGTAATCAATAGGACCCTGATTTGATGCAAGATTATTGATTACTTTCAAGCGAAAACAACTCAATTCGATTTGAAAGAAAAACAAAAATGTTCTATTAATAGTTAAGTTAACTATTTCTTGCCTTTAGTCAGTTTCTGCCTTTAGTCTCTCTTAGTGATGAATTCATGTTTTATCAACTTTAGATCTGAAAAGCGGACTTGAAATCTAAGACTTTCTATTTCTTTGCGCTGATAAACTCCCTGACTGAACTGTGGATGCTTTGCAAGTTTGGTGGCATTTTCTTGGACTTGTTAGTATGGATAGTTCATGCCCCTTCCAATTCATTCTGCTCTGTCATCATGCATTAAGTCAATATTAAGTACAGAGTGCCTCTTAGGGCATGTGCATGCTCATGCCAGCCCACCACCTCAACAAGCTTTAGATGAGGCGTTTGCTCAGGATCATTTGCAGTTGACTTTTCTCCACACTTTGGCTCTCCCATCACTTGAATGAGTTAATCTTTGTCTCGTCTGTTCATAAAACTCGTTCAAAACTCTACAGGCTTGCAAGCTGTAGCATTGCCTTTGTGCTTTTGGCACTGGTGAAGAGTTACATCTTTGCTGTACAACATCTGCTATTTGGTGTCAATGTGGACAGTAGATTATCAAACTTCCCAGCTTTCTAGAGTCGTTTGGCGATTTTAGGTGACATTGCGGTTCATTTTTTCATCAATTTGTTGTTTTTCTCAATCAGGTCAATGTTTGATTTGCTGATATTGCCAGTGGTTTCCAAACTCCCTAGTGCTGGCCTTTGATTTTGCGTGCTCTCTTTTCTTTGAGCATCCAAATTGCTAAAAGTTCTCATAAAATCCTCTTAGGAAAATTATGTAACAAAATGCAACTGATCAACTAGAAAGACTTATGCTGACATCACGAAACTAAAAAAAAGTGCTGATCTTCTGTATTGAATCACCCAATAATAAAATTCTACAATGATTATGGAGATTTTGCCTCATATTACGCCTTTTAATCATATTTACAGATTTCTTCACTCGTCCTTAAAGCAACGGAACAAAAAAAGCCAATAAATTCATTTTAAAAAGAATACTATAAACATTTCTCTTCTTTTATGTTTGCAGATTACCTTAGTCTATGGCCTAAGACTGGGATGGGTTTCAGTATACCCAAGTGTTTTGAAAGAACACAATGGATTATTTTCTTATTCAATTTTACTTGACTTTGTATTTAATGTAGGCTAATGATGCCGGAACTGTTCTCTGCTTGGAGAACTATTCTCTGAATATTAAGAAGAATTTGATCCAGAGGGTCCAGAGCTTACTGTGATTTTGTGAGTAGAGCGTTGTTGAGGGCACTGACCTCCCACTAAATCCTGTTTATCCATTCGCCTGCAAGTAAAACTTCCTCATTCAGCGTTGATGCTGTGGAGGACACCAAATTTTTATGTTTAAACAAATTTGAGATGATGACATACAGCGTCTATGTCATGTCTAAATCTCTCTGCTTCTAGAGCACGGAAAAAATGTGCTTTCACACTAGCATTTCTGGTTGCATTCAGGTTAAAGTAAAAATAAAATGAAATATCTGCCTTCCATGAACATCAAAAACAAACAAACAAATAAGCAAACAAACAACACACAATTACTAAAATTATTTAAAAAAATAATAATAGTATCTCAGTTATGCTAAAATAACACATACCAGCAAACCATAGCAGGGTCTACTTGAATGAGTAGTAATATGAACTCCGATCACGATTCGCTGCTGATAAATACAAATGTGCAAGTGAACCTTACGCTAATGTGAGAATGATTAGGTCAAATGGGTGGTATTGTGTGCAGTCGTTATTGTGTGTGCAGTCACTTTCTGACAAAATTAGGACTGACGTGCACAGAAAGATTGTACTTCTCATTTCTAAATATGTCTGTTAATTGGCAAGTCGCTAAACATGAAATGTTATCTTCACAAGTCACAAAGTATTTTTCCTGTGCAAGTGTAAAAGTAGAAAACTCTCATGTCCTTTTGTGTGGCTGGCAGCTACTATAGTTACTGTGTTAACTTACGCATGCAGAGGCTTCCTGTCGGTGTTTCCAAAACCTTTATTAAAATCACCCTTGATATCGAGATTCCAATGGGTGACCTAAATGAACTTAAGAACATGCTTTTAGTGAATAGCTAACATTAAAGAATCAAATATCACAGTATTCACTGAGTCTGAATCCCTTCAGGAGGTCATGCTCGATGTGTGACTAATTTTAGTATCCTGTCTGTTGCTCCACGTACACTGCTGACAGTGGCCTCTCATCTGACTCCGCGGGTATAGTCCCAGAACCCCCAGTGTGTGATTGTCTCTGGCTCTGATCTCAGAAACAATAGCCAAGGTCAGGGTCATGGTCTAACATGCCCTACGTTCATGTACTGCGTCCTCTGGTGACAACGTGAAAGTAAATCAATTACTTACCAAAGCAAACTCGCCTTTGTACAATTTAGTAGCATATGATCAGATCAATAATAATTCACACACATATGCATATTTAAGGTACTTTTTAAGACATTTTCTACTATATATATTAGGGGTGGAACGTTACACAGAACGTAGGGCATGTTAGACCATGACCCTGACCTTGTGCCCATTTCTGAGATCAGAAGCAAGCGATAATATCACACTGGTTCTGAAGACCTACGGCGAGCCACTGTCAATGGTGTGCGTGACAATGGTAAAATTGATCGCATCGTATGACATTCGGGCTGTGTCTGCTGTGATTAACGCAATGACTATTCGCTAAGCATGTTCTTTGGTCGTGAAGATCAAATCTACTCGTATCGGGGTGAACACAATGAGTTTTGAAACGCCGACGAAAGTTTCGCGTATGACCAGAACAGCTGCGGTAACTATGGTAACTACCAGCTACAAAAGACATGGATTTTCACTTTTACACTTGCGCAGAAAATGCGACAGTTGGCCAACGAAAATGAAAATTACAATGCTTTGCGTACGCGTCAATCCCGCAGCTCGGCCACACGCGACTGCGCACGGCCGAATCGTCCTCATTAACTGTGATTTGCTTACGCATTGTTATCAACGGCAACCGTATCGGATACGTACTACCTATTCAAAATGAACCCTGCTCTAACATTGTGTTGACCCGCATAACCGGACTATATTATTATTTTTAAATGGTAGCGGTGTGTGTTGTTTCTTTTGATGTTCGTGGAAGCTTCGGGCACATTTGCGCAACCTGAATGCAAACCGAAATGCGGAGTGTGGCTTTGCATTTTCCGTGCTTTGGTGAGCAGCGACATGGTGCGTCTCAGAATTTGGCTAAATAAATTTGGTGTCTCCCACGATCGTCGGCTTGCTGAAATGAAGATTTTACTTGCGAGCAATGACAAACGGGATTTGGTGGATGGTCATTCACCTCAGCTTAACCAAATCGCAGTAGTCTGACCTGGATCAAATTCTTCTTGTATTCGGAACGGTCCAAACAGAAGGGCGGATTCATGCGGTTTTCTCTGCTTAAGAATGAAATGATCCCGTTGACGTTCTTCAAAACGCGGGTATGCTGAACCCATCCCCGGCGATGGAAGCCAGCGTTTAAGGTGAAGCATTGAAACGCTGAAAATGTTATGGTGTATTCTTTAGGTAATTTATTGTGACTGATCGAAAGAAAATACGGCAAATATGAAGGCGAATATGGTGACGGGTGATTCAACACGAAGATATCGACGCACAGTTTCAAATGATAGTCTTCTGAATGATCGGTTACATTTTATTACATGAACACTGCAAGATGACATTTTGAGAAGAACTTTGTATTTTGAATGTTTCAAGAGAGAAATGCGACGAAATCGAACGTTGTGCAGTGAAAGGATTTGAAAACCACTGGCAACTATCGGCGGCAACATTGACGATTGAAAGCAACGGTAACGATGAAATGAACGCCAATGCTCACCACAAAATAAGCCAGCGACCTCGGGAAAGCTTTCATGTCTGTCACATTGAATGCCAAATACGAATGTTGCAGCAGATGCAAACCTCGACCGGTACCAAGCACGAAACAGCGATTTGCCGAAGCACTGGCAAGTTTGGAACTTCGGTTTTATGAGCAGGCAGACAAGGTAACGCTTTATCTGTGATGGAAGCAAGTGTTGGAGAAAAAGTCGGCTGCAAGTGTCTGGCGACCTCGTCACAAAAGCGTTGAAGGTGATGTCGACGGCATGAGCATGCATGGCTGTGCTCTGGAAAACATATTATTGCTGTATTGACTTGATGCATGATGACAGTAATAGTGAAGAACGAAATACATCTTGACTACCAATGTTCAGGCTCTTAACTTCATAACCTCCTGCCGGTTCAATCGAAGGAAGTTTATCAGCGCGAGAAATGAAAGTCTTAGATTTCCAAATGTGAAATATCTAAAAAGCTGATAAAACGTAATTCATCGGCAGAAAACAAAACTCGGCAGAAATCAGACCAACTTAACTATTAATGCATTACATTTTTGTTTTCTTTCAAGAGATTGTTTCGTTTGGCAGTAACCGATGAATGTGCGTAAATCGGGAATCGATTACATCACAACATATTGTGAAAAGAAGATGCACGGTATATTCTTGCTTTGTTTATATATTTTGTATATGCCAACCATCTATAAGGTTGATATTAACTTGTCATCTTCATCAGCTTAAACTACATTAGTCATTATGATGCGTGCGAAATCGAGCTATTCAATGTATGAATAATCAAATCACTGCTGTGAAATGCTGCTAATAACATTGTTTGGATGTTAATAACAGAAGACCTGCAGCGCAAATTTGTTTGCCACTGAATACTATGATGCGTAGTGATTTATTGAATCGAAACTGTATGAAACGATGTTCAACTGATGATGGCCACGGCCTGAACACTAAGCGTGAACTGCCATCCCCCTATCGGTAGTGTCGATATACTAACTGGCGACCGTACTACGTAACCAACGAGGACTGGTATTCGTGCTGAAAGAAAATGTCTGAATTTATTTGTCACAAATTGCGTGTTTTTATTATTATTTATTTCATTGAATAATTAAACTTTAATCATTAAAAAGTATTGGCATCGACTAAGATAACTGAAAGTCTCTGTCTTCACCGAGAACTACATTGATCAAAATTCCCGATATTATTGAAATATAAAAAAAATTAATGATATAAATGGCATTTATTAAGTAATTTTAATCTTATCTATTTAAAATGTAATATTACTAAGAAAGCTCAGCAGCCAATATCTTCAAAATGACACAATATGATGATTGTATTCTGATATTTTTGTGAAGCGTATGATATGTTTGAGATTTTACTTGCTGTAGTCAGTGTTTTTATAGAAATATCTCATAACGTCATAACAAAAAAATGCGTGCCAAATGTAAATAAACTGTAAATGTGCTTTATTTTCTTACTTCTTAGCCGAGTATCAAAGGCATGAGTAACCTATGCAGCAGCATCAATATGTGTTTATCAAAAAGCGCCACTAGCTTTGAAGTCCTGGGCTGAGATATATGAAATATATCATCTCACCACGCAGGTCGTGCCTTGTGTTTTTTAATGCGTACATTAAAACTGCTGGAAATACCATCATATTCTGTTGGCTTTCAACGCTGTGTTGAGTAAATAAATGAACATAATCAACATTGTTGTATCTTAATGTCTCGAAGAAAGAGAGAAGATCCGAAGCGTGCGAACACAGGCGGGTGGCTCTCGAGCGTCAGTCGTCATTATATTGTTAGTAAAAGTGCAAGAGCAAGACTGCTGTATGCATTTTTGTTGGTATCACGTTCATAAATCCCGACTTTTACAAGGCTTTAAACCTGTGATATAGAATATAATTTATTAACGACACCTCGCATTTATTCGAAGTCTGAAAATAAACGAAATATACAATTGATGCAGTACTGACTGACTAAATTGGCGGTAAAATGAATTCTGATAACGTAATGTAATCGGTGGGCTATAACTGATACTTTACATAAAATACATATAAATGAAATAAAGTAATCTTTTAAGCTATGTCTTTCAATAATATTTGTCTTAACAGATAATATTAAATACCTAGTTTTATTTGATCGAGATTTTTCAAAATTATGCCTGTGAGAAAAATACTAGCATAAATAACAGTGACTGTTGAACAGTAACATTCTAAAGCTACAAATATAGCATTGTGCGATTTTTAACTGCGATATTTAGAAATGTTTCTCGAGTATGACCTGAAAATGCCGTCAAGCAAAACCTATTCAAGAACACCTTCGGCATTTCTCACATTATAACGATTTGTTAACTATAATGAAATGTTTAATATATGACGAAGCAAAGTTAAACGTATTGAAACAATTCATCTTGATGTGCCATCCTTCATTACCTGTCTGCAAATGAAACTCGCGTTGATCCTTTGTCGCTGTTGAGAGTACAATTAGTCTGTTGATCGACCAGACCCGCAAGCGCTGTTTGTTCGGCTGTGCTATGAAAAATGCATTAACCAGTGAAAAACGCGGCGAGAATATACAGAAGTACGAATAATTCTGAAGGTCTAAGAGAACCTGTGTCTATTTACTCTACTGTCGCAAGGCATAAACATCACCTTGATGCCTTTTTTGGCGAGGACGCTGGATGTGATGCCGAAATAATGTATCGCACGCGGTTCTAAAAGCGAACACTACGAGCATTAAACTCACGGCGTCATATGTTTTGCGATGCTGGCTGTGGCACTTCGACCCGGTTATTCGGTATTTCGCGAATCGAAGGCAGAGCCGATTAATCGGAGTCAGCGGCTTACATTTCAGCAAACTATTAAAAAAGTAAAGAAGTTGAAGTAACGTTGCGTCAGCAAATGTTGAGCGTTTGTCAACACTAGCGGCAGTGTGAGATTGAATTTGACATGAACATTTCAACATGGCGCAAAGCATTAACTATTAATAATTTAATTCTGAACTGCCGCGAATTCATAACTATATCGCCTTGATATCGCGTGTTGAACCTGTGTTCGCCGCTCAGTGCTACTCTTTGAAACTAGCGACAATACGTGAAATCTTTCAAGCTATCAGACCAGGTTGTTATTATTTTTGAGTGTAATAATGGCGGTCTTTTCATTTCACTATCATCTCTTACGCAAGCCGTACATTCTGCGCCCACTAATTGCGAAAATATTATCTGAATATGAATGGTGTTGGTTTTAATTGGCGTGTTCGCGTTACTGAGTTTGGCTGAAAAACTTTGCATAAGCTTTCAAAGAAACAACTCTGTCTTTATTCAGATGAAAACTGGAGAAAGGAGGATGACAATAACGCTCCTTTAAGCTCGAGCATGGTAATGCCCTCTCTGCATCTCTCTGATCTGCACTGCTGTTGGCACGAATTAAACAAGCCACAGCCTAATCACCCCATTTTCATTGTGTTTTACACACCTGGCTCATCTAAGCCTGTCTGCTTACATCTGACATGAAGCCGAAAGTCCCTTGTATTGTTAAATGCCGCTCTACAATCATCACATTTCACCAATGGCTATCTTTGCTATGTGCTAAAAGTGGAGCAATGACTGTGTGAGTAGCAGGCTCAGAAAGTATTAACAATGTGTCTGTATATGTATGTATGTACTATATATGTATATACTAATGTGGCTGTGTGTGTGTGTGTGTGTGTGTGTGTGTGTGTGTGTGTCTGCAATACTAGTGGTGTTGAAACTTGTTACAATGTTATGATTCCTCTTGCTTTGTGTCGGGCTGAGTGAAACATCATTGTGTGCTTTGAGTTACACTGGGCTTGTCTTAACTTTTAAATTTTATCTTGACTAAGTTTCATGACAATGTTTTAAGAAACTGCAAATACAATACTCTGTTAAAAATATATCTTGAAGACATATGGCATCTTTGCCTTTACTTTTAAATAAATATATGTTATAATGACTGTTATAGTTTATTTTAAAAATTTTCTAATTAAACAAAGTTATCTATTATAAGCAACATATATATATATGTATATGTATATGTATATGTATATATATGTATATGTATGTATATATATATATATATATGTATGTCTATGTCAGCATTTCAAGTGAATCTATGCTTTCTTTCACTTTTGGGGACTTTATTTGAACATTCTCCTAAATATATTTGTCTTAGATCACATTTATTTAAGTCACAAATGAGATTATAAATTCAGGACTAAATACGAAATGGAAGTGGAGACCTATGCATTTTTTCTTTAGTTTCTGTCTTTAGTGGGAAAGCTTCTTTTATTTATGGTTCAATAACCAAACCACATTATGAGTTAAACCATCAAGAATTAACCCTACAGATTTAAGTGTAAATTAAAAGTTTCATAATCAACCCAGTCTTTGATTTCAAGAGTGGATGGAAATGTGATGGAAAGTATTTCCAACATGTGGCGCTGTTTCCTCTTAAACATAAAGAAACCGTCACTATTCACTTTTGCCTGTAGTCCTTTACCGTGATAAATAATTTGATATTGTTTTTGACTGAGAAACAATGAAAGTTGTTCACTGTTCCAACACAACTTTCTAAATCTTGTCAACTATTTCCAGTTATATAATAACTAATCTTTGTAACGAATAAACCAACGAAGACTATTGTTCCATTTTTTTGCTGAAGTATTTGTTCACATCAAAACCTATTTCAAGCAGGCACCGTTGACTAACGAAGATAAAAATGCAGTGACTGTTAGCTCTATCTGCTGTTGCAGCCAAAGTAACGAAACTATTTTCAGCGGCAAAGCTGATACTGTTGACAACTGTGTAGCTATTCAGCTATTATTAATGGCCTTCAATAATGTGGCTGACTGTGTAATCGTGTGTTGTCGTTTCATGACGGCTAGTATTTCACTTGGTAGATGTCAATAAAGAGAGTCTATTTCGGAAGCTGATATCCTGAGAGCCTAACTTCAGCTTCATGCTGAGTACACTCACTGCACTGCCCTTCAGGCAACTGAAATGTTGCTCGACCAACAAATCTTCTTCATGAAGCGTATTTAATAAGTGCTGAGCTCAGCTTTTGTTTTTGGAAACGGCTGCGTGCAGTCATTCTTTGAAAGAAGTGAACGAGTACGAGGCTAACAGGTACGTGTGCTACGAAGCTTTTGTTCTGTTCTTGTGTTTGTCTGTTATTATTTTTCAGCTTGCTATCGTCGTCTCCACAAAAGTCTTTAAGCCGGTGGTTAAACTAGAGAAAAACTGTGATACTCAGTACTGCGCTCAGTGTTAAGCTTAGTACTATGAAAGTCTTGGCTGTTGATCGTTTTGGCGTCGCCATCTGTTGGCTCCGGAGACTACGGAGCCAGGTATGTTCCCATGCGTGGGTGTGCTCCAGCGCGGCGTGAATATCACAGCCTCGCGCAATTTTTGCTAATGTGCCATCTGAGCTCAATAACTATGCGCTTTGAACCAACGAAAAACTGTACCGTCACGCCTGTGTGTGACCCAGCTCGGCGACCGATGGCACATCAAACCACTCAAACCAAAAAACCTCATTCAACTTTAAACTAAATCTAAAGCATGGCAATAGTTACAACTTTTCAGCTATGATTTTGGGGTATTACAACTAAAAAATGTTATGAGCAATTATTTAGAATTCGCCATGCATGTATTTAAAAATGAAATTCCGTAATCCCTTCCGACACAATAAGTAACAAATGCATGCATTAAGCGTTATTAGGCACGGAGTATTTTTAGATCTGAAATCGTCTGAAGCACCTGTAAACATTTCAAGAGCAATTCACATCGAAATCGTCACCAAATCAAATTCTGAGCGTTGTGATATTGTAATATCTAACGAAATAGGATCTGGGATGGCTACACGCTGCGTCTATTGACTACATCGTCTGTCAGAGATCGGTCGAACAAACATGACATTGACACATTTTTATTTACTCCCAGCTGCCAGTTTCGACGTGACCGTTGTTAAAACCTTTGTTTAGACAGACCTGCATAATATTCTGAAACAGTCATGCACAAACAAGCTGATAATGACAATAACAGCATTCTATCATCTGTCTGCTCTTTGCTGTTCCATTACCTGTATTGAACCACTGTCTATGCAATTTGTGTCTATGTAACAAATATTTAGACTAATTCTCAGGCTACATTCGAGCTCAGTGACAGATCTTATTTTTAATTCATATAATTTCTTTAATTTATTTTGTGGTAAATAAATGCATATTGAATTCTTACTGTAAGTTATGCAGTAAAGCTAAGAATGTTACTTTATGATTTTTAAATAATTTCTTTTTTCAGCAGTAAGCAGTTGAAATTTTACAAACAGAAAAATGTTGAATAACCAATTTCAGTAGTATGAATGCGGATATGAGTTATATTTATTTTTTTCCAACAGTGTAATGACTAGTCTCAGTGCTTTGAAAATCATTTTTAAACAAATAAGCTACATTAATCGTGTATTTAGAGATAAATGTTAACAAGCCGACTGGCTGCTAATACTGTATTTCTTCGATCGGTTTGAAATAACGCGGCTGAATCAGCTATGCAATTGCCATAATGTGGCGGTCACGTCGGCTGAAATAGGTCTTGTTTAGTGACGTGCGGACCTCATCGTTGCAATGCTCTCTGAACGCAATTGTCTTTAATAGCCCTGTCCATGTCCAACGCTTATCCATGTGATATGAGCGTCGCTGCGTTTATGTTGCTAACGGAATGACAAAGTCAATGCAAGGTAGTTTAAAATTAAATATTTGCCGTATCGCTCACTTCGCCCGTCACCAGGCGCCGTTCTGGCTCACTGGCTTTGTGCACTGTCTGTGCTCTTTGCCAGTGCGTCGGGCCGAATGCTCAAACCGCTGGCCTTGCGAGGTATGCATCTGCGGTGGTGGTGCGGCTTGCGTATGTGTTGAGAACAGGCCCTTTGGCAACTGTCCCTGTTTGACGCGTCAGCCCTGCGAGAGCACTGTAATCCTCGGCTTAGACCTGAGTGAGAGAATATATCAGCAAACCAATCCAGCCTGAACAACGCCGAACTCATCAATAATTCTGCTGCATTTGACATCCTCATCATTTGCTCTTTTAACGTCTTCGGTACATCCGCGCTAATCTCGCGGCGCTCGTTACCGCTGCGCGAGCTACTTTACGAACTGAAGCGACTGAAATCTGGCGTAAAGGCATAAATAAGAAGCTGAAATGAAGAAAGAAAATAGTATTTACTAGTTATGAAGCGACTATCAGTGTGTTGTGTCTTTATAATAAAATAAGAAAACTAAAACAAAATATAAATAAGTGATTTGAGAAATAACCGCACAAATGAAAAACAAACATGACTAACATTGTTATAGTTGATAATAATTTTAATGTAACTCATTTCATATTAAAAGACACTATAGTAATTTAAATATGCAGAAAATCAATTACATTTGTAATATAAGAACTAAATCATTTATTTTGTTGTAGAGCCCCTAAACTTATTATTTTAAATTTTGTCAGTCAATACCCGTGACTCAATTTAAAATATGAGATATACTTCAATACATTCTTAAGTTAGATTTTTAATTAGAATACACACTGTTAAAAGACACTAACACTGAAATGACTCTAATTAAGCTGAATGTGTTCTGCTTTGAATGAGTACAAGCTGAAGAGAAGAATAATAGAATGTATTAGGATATCCGTCTGGCGCTACCAGGCTAAACGCAATGACAGTCATGAAACTGCCAGCTGAAGACGTGTTGGAGTCACGCTCATTCATAAAAATATTTAATAATCGTTTTCAAAAAACATTTCGTCTTCACGATTGACGTTATTCTACAGTTTATAAGCGGCGGTCATTCCATAAACTCTCATCATGAGCAATGATGTGCGGTTTGGCTGGTACACCGACTGTAATTTAGTCTGCAGGTGGTAGAACGGCTTTCGGGTGTCGATTTTGATAAACTGAAATCTGTGGTAAATAATGAAATTGCGACTCCAATATAAGGAAGCCGCAGCTGTGATTCTTGGAAATGCGATGTTATAGATATTGGCCAAAGGGTTATTTGTCAACTGTGTATTTTAACGCTCTCACACAAATACTAAGCGAAGTTGAAAACTATATCTGGTGTGTTTGAACCGTGGTTTATTGTTCGCTTGTTTACAGGCCAGCTTATTAGTTTAGTTTTTAAGCAGTAGAATTTGCTGAGTTACACCTATCATTGCGACCGGCATGAAGCCATTTTATTGGAGAAAGCGCGGGGTTATAATTTCGTAGCGGGCAGTTTGAAAACACGATGGCGTGGCTTTACTCTCTCTCACGTATCGCCCATTATTTCAGTGTAAGGAAGCAACATGTTGCCGTACCCATGAATAGGCAATTGATAATTCCTCATTAATCGCTCGAAAAGGTGGCGAATATGACCAGTTAATAGTTTGGGATTTGAGACAGAGACTAAAGAATCTCAAACGTAATGAAATAAAGCATAGTAACGACATAATGAAGCAGCCGGTATGCTGGCAGTATGCATGCTGAATTAAGAAATGAAGGGTAATCTAAAAATATTACCGTTGACACTAATGGAAATATACTGTTCAACACATTATCTAATCCAAGTCATATGATTTTGTATTAATCATGTTTTGATAACTTTCATTCACAATTCATTTCTTAACCTCACCTGCTTTTCTTTTGTTTGTTTGGTTTTTTATTACAGGACATTCTGAAATTTGCATATGGTCATACTTGAGTATTAACTATGCACTAAGTCATTTATTTATTTATTTCAATCAGTTCTCTCTGAAATATGTGAGACCCGTAGTCATATTTGTTTAGGAAAGGCTGTTCATCCGTGATGTCGCGTTGCTAGCTTTTTAATGTGTTTTATACACCGTGAAGCTGTAATGATAAAAAGCGTCACATAAATAAATGGCTTAGTGCACCATTTAAGGCATAGTTCAAAGAAAATTCTGTCATTAATTTACTCACCTTTGTGGTGATAAATAAAAAGAAAATCACAAAGGTTCTGAGCGACAAAGGATGAAATGATGGCAGAGTTTTTCATTTCTGGCCGAGTTGTCACTTGTGAAAAAGAAGTGTGCTTACTTGTACTTGTTGTACTTAGTATAATTTTAAATCTTTCATATTTGTGTTATTTGATGTGTTATTGACATTTTTAAAAGTACAAAATTACAGCTTTTTCAATATAAATGTGCAATTACGAAGCATATACGTTTTCAATTAAAAAATAGCTTAAAAGTATATTTCAGTTTACAAGAAATACTTGTCACTTTAGCCACAAACATGAAATTATGAAAGTGCGTATCAAAATCTACTTAAGCCCTACAAATGCATTTAAAAAGCACAAAAATTCAACTAATTGCATTTGAAATAAATAAGTCAATGCATAATATTGATTTTATTAAAATAGCATGTCATACTGAAATCATTTTCTTGCGTAAGCATGTTGTTTTAGCGTAATTTTCCATAATTACCCTTTTTAAAAGAATTCTGAAGTTAAGCTTCTTTTTCTGAGTTTTCATTCATTTTAGAGCCTGTTCACAACTTAACACAAGTTAGTTTTCCCAATTTTGATATAATGTTTTTGCATTTCTTTTCAGACCAATGCAAAAGAAAAAAAAAAAAAAGAAATTAAAACCATTAGTTTGAATGTAAAAATATTCTCCTTTGTGCTTTTTATATAACCCTCCTTTCTGCAGAATCCTTTTCCGTCTGAGCCTTCCTCTGAATGCTGATTACGCACCTCTCGTTTTTTCCTTTCAGAGATTAAGCGTGACACTGGGACACTAACAACCCAAACACAAGCCCTTCTTCTGCGCTAGCAGCTATCCTCTATCCTGCTGTAGCTTTGACTGCCACCGCTAAGCTGGCGTGACTGCCGCCCGTGTGCTAAACTTCCTGCTGTTCCTCCTGCTTCTTTCGTTCGTTCTTGAGTTTTTTCTCCTCCACCTTCCCTTTCTCCCGAAGCCGTTTCCTGGCCGCTGCGTTTACCTTAACCGTTCCTCAATCTTCACGGGGAGACACGCTGAACCCATCTCCCTCTTCTACTCCGACCAGACAGAGTCTACGCCAACTCTGGCTCACCCCTCCGCCCGAACTCCATCACCCAGAATGAGACTTCCTCCTCGGGCCCTCAGTATAGCGTGGGAGGGCGGACCTGAACAGCCTGCGCCCGGGACCACGCTGCGCGCCTGTCGCTGCAGAGTAAGCCCCAAATCTTCTTCAAGTAAACACACTGACCATTGTGTCACCATGGCGAATGAGGAGAAGCGTAGCAAAGCCTCGGATATCCCACAAGAAGAAGACCTTGCATGTAGCTTAGGTTTAACAGTGTACTTAGTATATAACACACGCACCTACGTTAAAACAAACTATTAATGCTAAAAGCAGGACAGGGACTCATGAA